>NC_056749.1:125172969-125290469 GCF_019279795.1 Protopterus annectens
ACAGAAGGGTATCCTGTTCAACTGGTATATCCTGTAAC
Organism: Protopterus annectens; assembly: GCF_019279795.1. Classification (NCBI taxonomy): domain Eukaryota; kingdom Metazoa; phylum Chordata; order Ceratodontiformes; family Protopteridae; genus Protopterus; species Protopterus annectens. Next base: position 125,173,008 of record NC_056749.1, read on the forward strand.
ATTGCTAAAAATGAGTAGTGTCTGTAATTATTTTTTTTTGGTGATTCCACTATCTCCTGGGTTTGGACCCTCCATTCACCCTTGCTGCACTCGGGTTCACTTCGCTCCCCTACCCTACCCCCATTCCCACCCCCACTTCAATTACATTTATTTCATCTGGACACACCCCTTCCTTCTAGGACATCCAATCACCACCCACTTCCCTCCCACCCACCACTTCCAATCAAACACTGTCACTTCCTACTAAGATCATTTCCCTTCTCAATCACCCCCCTCTATCCCACCTTGGAATTACACACTACTCACCTCACAATGTGCCACTTGTATATTTCCATCCTACTTTATATCCTTCTCTTAGTCTCAACTTCCTATCACAATAACTCTCCCTGCCTTATTTACGCTCTTCCACCACAACCACCCCTTACAGGTGCAGTACCTTTCACACATTCATAATCTCCCCATCTCTCCTTAACCTCTCCAGTATCTACTTTCACTGACTTACATTTCTGAAGTTCACTCCCCAATCCAGCAAACCCAGACCTAAACCCTATAACTTCCACACACTGCAAAGCCTGCTTAAATTATCCGCTAGTTCCTTACTTCTGTCCAGGGACATCCACCCCAACCCTGGTCCCTCCACTCCACCCTCCAGCTCCCCACACAATACTCCATCCTCTTCTTCCCCTCCCCCTCTCAACCATCTTCCCCTCCCCCTCTCAACCATACCCTCCCCACAACCCCAATACTCACATCTCCTCTGCTAAAAAACTAGCCATATACTCCCTAAATACTCAAAGCCTTATTAACAAAGTTACTGAACTCCACACTTGGGTAGCCCATACCTCCCCTCTCATTCTAACTGTGTCTGAAACCTGGCTCAAACCCCACATCACTAACAATGAAATACTACCACCTGGGTATAACATCTACTGTACTGACAGAATCCCTAAAAAAGGTGGTGGTGTGACCATCCTGTACTCAGATAAACTCAGTCTCTCACCAGTAGCTATTACTATTCCCAGTTTCCACCCTGCTGAACTACTTCTCCTGAACTGCCACATAAACTTACATAATAAATTTGTTATAGGTTCCATATATATCCCATTTTAAACTAGAAACACTTCTGGACTCCAGGGAATCCAAATCGAAGTTCCAACATGAAAAAACACAAAAGAAAAGCAGCCAAACTGGATTTTTTACTTTTCTTTACTGAAGTTCAAATTCTGGAACCTCGGCCTTCGCCTTCACATGGAATATCATCATTTTACTTCAACCAGAATATATACACCCAATTCATTCACATTAATTAAACAATTAATCACTAATAGAATAAATGTAACAATTTCAATTAAATGCTGATTAATACAAATATCGAATTATACAATTATATCAAATACAATACATAAATATATTTTATTAAATATTTTATAATGATTAAATTTCCAAATTCATTCCATTGGGAGACAAGGTCCTATAATTAATAATAAATTTAGATTCCATACTTAATAATTTACATTGAAAATTAGCTTCCCCTTGCCCATGTGGTTTAGCCAAAATACTAAATTTAAAACCAGTAGATTCCCCATTATGAAATTGGTGAAAATGACTGGCAACAGGACTATCAAGTCTACCATTCCTAATGTATCCTAAGTGCTCCATAATTCTTTGTTTTACCATACGCTTGGTCTGTCCTATGTACCATTTTTTCTCCTCACAATTGCATTCTATAATGTATATAACCCCAGATGAATTGCAATCAAAATGATCCAATGCTTGATATAAAACCCCGTTGATTCTATGACCATCCAAATTAATAATTCTCTCACAAACCTTACATTTTTTACATGCAAAAGCACCTGCATTACTTTCTTTTTCTTTTTTACCCTTACTTCTAACCAATTCTTTCAATTTTTTACATCTGGTATAAGAAAAAATGATATTATTGGGAACTATATTTTTCAGGAAATCATCACTAGTGATAATGGGCCACATATTTAACACAATTCTTTTTAAAATTGGAGAAAAAGAAGAAAATTTATTCACGAAAAATATTTTATCCATTTCTATAAATTTAATTTTGTTGTTATGTAATAATTTATTTACTCTCTTCTTTTTATTCTTATCACCACATCCATGACCCTTTAAATTTAATGTCCTTTCTACACTAGTTCTTTGTAATCGAATGTTATCCCGTGGATAACCTCTATCCATTAATTTCTGACAAATAATATCAAATTCTCTTTGAATGTTAACAACTTCAGATGTATTTCCAGCTATTCTTTTAAATTCTCCCAAAGGTAAAGAATTGATTAAATGGTCACTGTGCATGCTAGTAGCATGTAAAAATTATTTACTGCTGTAATTTTATGAAAAGGTTTGTGTTCAATCCTACCATCCAAACCAACATAAAATTGCACATCCAGAAATTGGATAGTATTGGTATCAACTACATAAGTAAAATCTAAACCACATGGATTTGATCTTAAACTAGATACAAACTCATCAAAATCTTGGGGGTTTCCTCTACATAAAAATAGAAGATCATCTATAAATCTTTTATAAATCAATACATTATTCTGGAAAAACTTTTTTGTATATAAAAATAAATTCTCAAAATGTCCCTTGAAGATTATAGCATAGGATGGTGCAAAACTAGCACCCATGGCTGTTCCTTCTCTTTGTAAATAATACTTTTTGTCAAACTCAAAAACATTGTGTGTAAGGCAAAATTCCAAAAGGGAAATAATAAAATGAGTTCTTGGTCCTTCCCCTAGAAAAGTGTATATGGCCTCCAAACCCCACCGTGTGGAAATAGATGTATACAATGAAACTACATCTACACTTGCCCAGTAATAGTTATCTTGCCAAATTGTCCCCCTGAAGTTATCACAAACTTCTTTGGTATTTTTAACATGCAACAGAATTCTTTTTAAATATTGTTTTAGCACTGAATCCAAAAAAATACCAACGTTTTGTAAAAATGCCCCCTTGCCTGAGACTATTGGACGCCCAGGGGGATTCATCAAATCCTTGTGTATCTTAGGTAGAACAAAAAATCTTGCATCATTAGGATTTTTGATAAATAACTTTCTGATGTCACCCTGGGAGAAAAATCCTAACCTTTCACCCCTTTCTAAAAGCTCAAATAAAGTGTCATTAAATTCTGTTTTGGGATTGGTAGATAATAAAACATATACATTCCTATTTGATAACATATTTAAAGCTATTGAGTTGTATTTCTCCCTATTAAATACAACCCAATTGCCTCCCTTGTCTGATTCCAAAAAAACAAAATTATCACTCATCCTTCTTATTTCACATAAGGCTTGCCACTCTTCCTTACACAAGTTGAAACTTTTCATTTGTTTTTTTAAGCAAAAAATATTCTTTGGTAATCTGCTTGTTCAATACCTTTTCAAAAAAATTAATACAAGAATTATTTTTCAAGGGTGTAAAATCACTAGCATATGGAACATTCGGAATGTCGAATTTGCAATAACCCGTGTTAAATTCAAAACCCACAACACTAGTTTCTTCATCTTTTTCATAAATATCAACACATTCGTTTTCATAAATCGAAATGTCCATTAGCGAACTCTCTAAAATAGAGTTATCACTTGCATAAATTTCCGGGACATTTTGTCTGTTATGAAAAAAAACTTTTAAATATAATTTTCTACAAAAATTTTTTACTTCTTAACAAAATTTCCGCCAACGACGGAATGTGTGTGGGTATGAACTTGGTGCCCCTGTACAAAACTTTTTTCATATCATCCGTAATCAAACAATCAGATAAATTAATAATATTTAAACTGCCATCAGTGCAAACCACATTATGCACATTAACGGAGTTATTGACAACAGTAGGAGAAGAAAGTCTTTCTGTAACAGACCTGAAAACAGTCAGTCCATTTCTACTTTCCGTTTCCCCTTGGCTGAAAACGCCGGTTACGACCTTTACATGTTGGAACTCCATATATATCCCTCCAGATAATAATATTCCAACCCTTGAACTAATCCGTTAATGGCTATTTCACAATATTCCCTATGAAACTGTCATCCTTGGGGATGTCAATATTGACTGGTCTAATCTAACATCTGACTCTTCACAACTTAGTATCAACTTACATGGATTTTACCAGCATGCCACATTCCCCACCTGTATGCACAAAACCTCTTCCTCCAATCCTATACTTGATTGGATCCTCACTAATACTCCTAACCTTTATCACAACCCCTGTACCTTACCGGACACCTTAAGTGACCATCTTCCCACCTTCATCCTAAGACACTGTCCCCAAGCACCTAAACCACACTCTTACAGAGACTGTTGTAAACTTTCAAATTTTAACTCCAACATATTTAATTCTACATTATCCAGTATTGACTGGTCCTTCCTCCGGCAGCACCCTCTCAATGAAGCCATTCTAAAATTCAACAATATAGTTCTAGAAATTCTCAACTCCCTTGCCGCTACCAGAAGAATTATAATAAACAGCGATTATGCCCCCTGACTATCTAAAGAAACCAGAGCTCTTATGCACCAAAGAGATAGTGTCTGGAAAGTCTGGGCCAAAATCAAAACTCCTTCCTTGCTCCAAACCTACAAAGAGCTTAGGAACCATGCCAAGATACAAATCAACAAAGATAAAAAATCTTACTACAACTCTCCCCAAATCCACAGTAAATCCAATCCATGAAAATTCTGGTCAACCCTTAACAAAATACTCCATCCTGGTAGCCCTTCCATTCCGTCCATTTTCCCTAACAATACTCCACTAGGAACTACCACCCTTCTCAACAATTACTTCATTGATACTCTCCAGAAACCTACTCACCCCAACCACAACTCTTATCCCTCTCCCACCTCTCCCAACCCAGACAACAAAAACCTCTTGTCCCTTAAACCCATTTCCACTGCTTACATTAAATCATTCCTTCTCAAGCTCAAGCCCTGCTCTCCCTCCACAGACAACCTTCCTCCTATCTTCCTAAAGCTAGCAGCTGAATCTATAGCTTGCCCAGTATCCCTGCTAATCAACAGATCCATTCAGGAAGCCACGGTACCAGACATTTGGAAATCTTTCTTTACCATCCCTTTACATAAAGGTGGGAACTCTACCAACCCATCTAACTATAGACCCATAGCCATACTTTCTCCTCTCTCTAAAATTCTTGAAAAATGCATTCATACTCAGCTACTCAATTTTCTCCTCCAGGAAGACCTTCTAACACCCACTCAACACAGTTTCTGGCCAAAACACAGCACTTCCACTGCACTCTTATCTTTTACTCACACTGTAGCTGAAGCCAGAGACAATAATCAACTTGTATCCTGTCTTTTCCTTAACCTCTCCAAAGCTTTTGATGCTGTTTCTCACAGTATACTTTTATCTAAACTTGCTGAACTCAGTCTCTCTGGTCCCTCCCTTAGCTGGTTTATCAGTTACCTCACCAATAGGCAACAGTCTGTCAGATGGCTCTCTTTCTGCTTTTCCTTCCTACCCATTACATCTGCAGTACCCCAGGGTTCTATCCCTGGCCCCCTTCTGGCCAATATTTTCACCAATGGTCTCCATACCTCTTGCAAACAATCCTCCCTTATTCAGTATGCAGATGACTCTACACTCATCTCTATTTCTAACAATATCTCTGACCTTCATGCTCTCACCCAGGCCTCTTTCCTATCCATTGAAAAGTGGCTGTCTCACAATCAACTCATCTTAAATCCAAAAAAAACTAAACTCCTGTTATTTCTCTCACATTCTCTCTCTCTCAACACAAATCAACCTTTGCCATCACAACCATTGACTCAACCACCATAAACCTGACCCCTACACTAAGCTCTTAGGTACCATCATAGACAATGAACTTAAATTCAACTTGCATATCCTCCAAAATATTAAAGAAAAACACCAAAAACTTGGTCTACTGTACAGAAATTGAATTTTTTTTACCTCTAACTCTAGACTCTCCCTAGCTGAGGCTTTCCTTCTCCCCTCCTTTCTCTATGCTGCTCCAATCCTTACTAACTTGCAATCTACAGTCTTAACTAAACTCCAACATGCATACCACAAAATTGCTAGATTTGTCACTAACACACCACACAACTCTCACCACTGCCCTGCACTCAACTCTCTTTTATGGCTTGGACTCCCCCCAAAACTCCTATTACAATTTCAAATCACGCACTCAATAATATATAAACCATCCTTCCTCCCCTTCTCTCTCCTCACTTGTTTCGTATTACACCCCCACTCATTCCCTCCGTACTTCCATTCAGCAACTCCTCAATATTTATAAACCTAACAAAAATATTGGGAAATTACTATATAAATGCTCTGTAGCCCAAGCATGAAACAAACTCCCCCTAGCCATAAGATCCACCCCCCCCCCCACCCTAGTCACTTCAAAAAGGAACTTAGACTACTCCTATTTAACTCAAAGCCCTGTTCCTGTCACGGCCCTATCTAATTCTTCTCTCCCTAACACTCTACCACCATTTTATTACACAGTCACCTCACTCCACTATTTCCTATTCTTCCTTATTAGCACTTAGTTATACTACACTTTAGACCCATATGCTTTACCACTTCATCACATGTAAATGTATTATTACTACTTTAAATGCCTACTCTGAATGTGTAATATAGCTGTCTAGTGATTTTTTTCTATTTGCTTTAGGTACTATATTTCTGTTTGCTGTTTGCTTTTCTGTACTTCATAGGACTGCTGTGTGCAATACTTTATAGAGATGCTTGAAATGTTCAAAACGTCTTCTCTGTACTTGTATTATATCTGTGTACTCACTTTATGTACTATAGCTTCCACTTTACTGCTGTTAGTACACAAGACCTCTAAGACTGTGTTGTATTTCAAATATGCTTATCATACTGTATTTCTCTGTATTTGAGCTTTTCTCCTTGAGTCTCCACTGAAAATGGGCCACTGGCTCAGTTGGACCAACCCTGTCAACAATTGTCAAATAAATAAATAATGTGAGCCCTTATCTCACCTAACAAAGGCTTTAAAGTTAGCTGCAAGTAAGCTGATAATGGTTCATTGAGATACCCCTGACCTGAAATAGGTGGGCCAGAATAGGTGTCATCTTTGTATGAATTTTAAGCAGCAAGTAAAGATATTGGTACCGTGAGAAGTCTACAGTCAGTTGTGTCTTAAATCCACACTGATGCTACCACATTCTACTGCTGATAGTAAAAACCCATCAACTTCTTTACTGAAATAATGAACGAAGTTAATATGTACTTGTTTTAAAAGAATACAGCTACCTACAATAAGAGTATAATTTGATAATTCCTTTTCTTTTGTAAGGGCATACATTATGTACACGTATTAAAGTATACTCAAATGAGCAACTAAAGATGGACCCCTGCCCTTAAAAAAAAAAATATATATATATAGATATATATGCGACTTTAATATATTGCTATAACTTTCTCCTTTTCACTAAAGTGCCTATTGTATATTGTACTTTCTTTGTTGTCTCTAAATATTTCTGATAAATTATATGCAAAACTGACACTGTACCTTTCAATGTTCTTGTTTTATTGGAGCTTTTCTCCCCGGGTCTCCGCTGAAAATGGGCTTACACCCAGATGGACTATCCCAGTCAACAAATGTAAAATAAATAAATAAAATAAATAATTGGCTTCTGCCATGTAAATAGTTCTTTCTCAAAAGACTACTGCTCCACTTTTACCTGCCTTATCCATCATCATCATCAACCCCCTTTTTCACATTTTCTATGTGGTGTTGGGGTGCTGTGTCAACTGTTGTCATCTCTCTCTATTCAATGGCATTTTTCTACCTTCTTCGACACTTAAGCCTGATTGTTGCAGGTCTTCCCTCACAAAATCCATCCACCTCTTTGTTGGATACCCTCATTTCCTTTTGCTTTCTTCCTGTCCCAAATATTTTTGCCGGATTGTCTTGCTTTTCTGCACGTGCCCAAACTAACCGTATTCTGTTTCTTTGACCTTTTCTGCAATTGGAGCTAATTTGGCTTTTCCTCTGATGTCCTCATTTCTTCATCTCTGCCACTGTTTGCATCCTTCCACCCATCTCAGGCACTTGATCTCTATCACCTCTAACTTCCTCAACTGCTCTGCCTTTACTGCCCAGGTTTTTATACCTTACAGTAGTACAGGTTGTGCCATTGTTTTGTATACCTTACTTTTCAGCTTCTTTGCATTCTTCTGTCATATACTACACCTAATATTCTTTACCAGTTGGCTGCAGCCCCTCCGATTTTAACTCTGACCTTCTCATTCAGACTTCCCTTCTCCTCAATCCCCCCTCCCAGACACTTGAAGCTGTTAACCTGTTGCAATATTTTTCCTTCTGTCTCAATTCTCAGGTTCTTCTGATTTCCCCCCTTTTGCTGCCATTACAACTATCTTATCTGTGCTCAGTTTTATCCAACGAACCTTCTGTTTTGCATTCCATTCTCCTATCCTTTGATGAAGTTCTAACCTAGAGTCTGCCTGTAATGCCACATCATCTGCATACAGCAAGTTTATTGATCTGTCCCCTCCAGCCTGATTTCTAATGTAGTCCATCACCAGTATGAACAGCAGTAGGCTCAGCGCTGAATCCTAATGCACACCGATTCCCACTGGGAACCCCTTTGTGAGACCGAGCACTGTTGGTACTCAAGATATTGGATCCTTGTACATAGCCTGCATTAATTCTACCAATGCTTCTGGGACTTTAAACCACCACAGGACTGTCCATATCAGCTTTCTTGAGACCTTGGTATATGCTTTCTCCAAGTCTAGGAATGTCCAAATGGACTCTTTCCTCATCCCTAGCTTCCCATCAAGTATATTTCTCGCTGCAAACACCAGGTCAGTTGTGCTGCAGCCTGATCTGAATCCAAACTGCTCATCTCCCATCTTACATTCTACTACTCTTCGTATTTATTTGTCATTCCCCCTCTCGAGAACTTTCATGCAATGTGGCAGGAGTTTGATACCTCTACACTCCCCACAGTTGAGGATGTCCCCTTTATTCTTGAATATTGCCACTAGTATGCTTATTCTCCAGTCATCTAGGATACGCCTTTCCTTCTACACTGGTATGAGTACACGCAGGAGCTGTTTCTCCCCGATCTCACCTAACATCTTAATTGTATCCTCTGTGACCTCATTTCAGCCAGCTGCTTTCCCTGACTTCATTTTCCTTGGTGTTTTTCTTACTTCTGTGGTGGGCTCCTCCTCCTCTTTCATCATAGGCTGTGTCTGGGGCAGTACAGCTTGTGTTAGATTTTCTTCATTTGGAAGCTGCTGAAAGTCCTCCTTCCATCTGCCTCTGGTGTCCTAAGGACTGGTGAGCAGGTTTTTGCTGGCTTCCCTTATGAAGGGTGTCTGACTGTCTTTCTTTCTGTCTTGCAACCTGTTATAGTTTCTTTGTGTCATCTACTAAGTCACTTTCCATAAGCTGGTAGAGTGTCTCTGATGCCTTGTTCTTTGTTACTATAACTCTTCTCTTAGCCTCTTTGTTAGCCAACCAGTATTTTAGCCTGATCTGTCTTTTCTGTCTCCCACTTTTTTCTACACTACTCCTTTCTTTTGATGACTTCCTGGACTTCTATATTCTACCACCAGCTTTCCTTATGTATCTTATTTCCATACCTGACTTGGCCACATATTTATTTTGTATGATGTTTTGAGGTGCTGCCATTCTTCCTCAACTCCACCTATTTCCTCCTCTTCTTTAGGTGCTGGAGTCCTGAGTAATGCCTCAAACTATAGTACTTTCTCTCCAGGTAACTTTTAGGTCTTCAGCCCAGTCTCTGTTGACTTTGTAACCTTCTCTGATCTCTGCTTGCAGCTGATTGGGCAACCAGTGGTTTATGTTGTAGGTGGACTGCTTCACTTGGGATCATTTTGCAGTCACTGATTCTACCATCTGGATTTTCTTACTAGGAGGAAGTCCACCCAAGTTGCACGTTGAACACTCTTGTTTGTGATCTTGTGACCGTCTTTCTTGCTGAACCATGTGTTGGCCACCATCAAGCCATTTACCAGAGAGAAGTCTAGAATGGCCTCTCCTCCTTTATTTTTGTTGTCCCACCCATGTGGACCCAGGCAGTTCAGGTATCCTTTTCTGTTTGTCCTGATATGTGCACTTGGGTCGCCCATTATCAGCACCAATTCATGTTGTCCTCCTTTATCTAGTAGGTCCTGCAGCTACTGCCTCATTGCACTCTTTTCCACATGATCACAGCCCTGTTGTGGGACATAGGCTGAGATTATGAATACTGTCCAGTCATTACATCTGAGTCTGTTACTAATTCCTATGACATACCTTACCATCTTCTGAAATCTCTCCCTCACCACAACTCCTACACCATTTTTAGACTGTCTTCCTTCTGAGTAGTAGACTCTGGATCCCAAGCCAAGTGGCTGTGCTGCAGTGCCCTTCCACCTTGTCTCTTGGATACATAGGATGTCCATCCTCTTTCTTACCATCATGCCACCCACTTGCAAGCTGTGTCAAGTCAGTTAACCTACACTGAGTGTAGTGATTCTTAGTTCATGTTTGGCAGGATGATTGATTTTACATCAAGCTTTTGCTCAACAGTGCTATACCCAGCTGACCCAAGCTAGGCAACTGGACACTGGCCGGACAGTAGCTTATTGACACATGGGACTAATTAATGCTGCAAAGGCTACTTTCAGGAAAGGCCTCTCACCTATGATTACATTGAATAATGATCATTGTAGTATTGGGGGGGGGGGGGTTCTTTGGTGTTAGAACATTGGGAGCATGAAGCAGTCTTTAGGACTGACTTCATACTGAGAGGAGGACAGTAGTGTTTATGATAGGATGGTTAGTGAAAGTTCCTCTGATTGTAATTGTAAACTGATGTGTTTTGCTGTTTGTGATACAGTGGTGTTCTCTGCTGGGTCTACTTCAGACCATTGAAATACCACATGATCGAATTTCAAAACATTGGGAGAAAAATAACGAAACCTGATATGCAATTAGCTCTGTTTCTGTCTTAGCACTTCCTTTCTTTCAAATCCATAAAGACACTGGGCACATATGAAGTAGTGAAGATTTTAAGACTAATTTTACTGTTGTGCACCTTATATAAACTTTATATTGTGGAGCTTTTCTCTCTGGAAAGAGGCTATTGTAGCGGAGTCAAATTATTCCAGTAAACAAATCAAAATTAAGTAAGAGAATATAGCTGAGTCAAATTATTCCAGTAAACAAATCAAAATTAAGTAAGAGAATAAGTAAGTAAATAATGACCATACCAATTCCATTTGGGATTGCATCTACTTGTAATATGATTAGTTTATGCTCATCAGAATATTTCATTGTGTGATATTCTGTCATTAACCTATTGAGCATTTCCAAGCTGTCTTCTTGCTTTCTAAGCCATTACCCATTTACATCTTATTCCAATAATTTCCTTGTCAGATTTATTTCTGGCATATTTAGAATAAAGCAGAAAGATGACTGCACCATGAGATGCCAAATGACCAGTCTGAAGCAGTCTTCATTTATTATTAAAGATGAAATTACTAACTGTGAATGATTTTATTGTTTTAATAGTCTGAGTTTTGCTTAATATACGGGTATCTTGTGATATGTTCATTGGCTACTTGATTTCATTTTTTATGACTGCCACTTGTATCAAACAGACAATTTTTGGTACTTCAGTATTATCGCAACCACATTCTAAACAACTCTGTGACTTCGCATTTGGCTCGTTTTCTTAACAGAGAATAAATCCTGCATCTGCACACAAGTCGAGGAAGCCATAAAATACAACTTCCTTGGATAACAGTGACACTCGCAGCAAATAAAAAAAAAATAATCTGTGCAATTTACCTCATTATGTTGCTTTTCTCCATGGCTCTTTGCTGACAAAGGGTTACTGGCTACTTGGATATTCATGGTAAAGAAATGTCGGTACTTATGTCGTAAGTACATATAAATGTATAATGAACTTTTAGCAAACTAGTCATGCCATTTCTTGTGAGCTTTAGCATCTTATATTTTAAGAGAGGCTATATCATTTTACAATGCATGCATTTTCAAGGAATCCAGCTAGTTTTGCTCCTACGTTCTGAGCCAGGATGAACACTGATTCTTTAAAAAGTTCAGTTTTACAAAGTCAAACTTAACACACCTTTATAAGTTTAGCACCACTTTAACAACAGTTGTCTGTGCCAGAAATTATAAATAAGGTGGGATATAAGACAGAACTCCTTCTAATGAAAGCTAACAAGGAAGAGGATTGGTAATGAGCTGTACAGATTACAGTGAGAATTAAAAGACCCAGTGAAAGATTCATTTCTTGTTTTTTTTTTTACTGTCAAACTTGTAGTGTTGTCCAATGAGGTTTTACTTCATGCCTGGCCGCCGTTGATCATAGAAACGGGATTGCTTTTCGGTTTACAGAATGAGCTACCTTGACTGTCGTCTTATTATGTGGTAGCGATAATACGTAGGTCATTTTTTTTACATATTATCACATGAAGAAAAACTCGTTGGATAACACTAAAAGTTTGACAGGAAAACTGCAAGAAAGGAATCTTTCACTGGATCTTCGTTTCAGAGGGCTGCTACACACCATTCAAGGATCGGGAGTACCTGATGTCAGTCTCTACCATCCTAACATCAAATCACATATTGTGTGGGAAAGGGAAAAGATTTTATATTTAATTTGCCCTATGTTGGAGTTTTTACACAGTTTTTGGGTGACGTATGTATATTATATGTTGAAATAGAAGAATGACTATATAAACTTTACTACTGAATTTTAAGGTTTATTCCTTAGGCTGAGGCTGAGCTCTCTCAACCCAGGACTGGCAAGACCAGACAGGAGGAGAAGGCAACTACACACACCACAAAACCAGTTTCACATAAAGCCATCACAACAATGAATCAAACACACAAAGACATACTCGGAGGCTCTGAGCAAAAATTTACCTAAACAGCAGAGGCCTCCAAAGCAGACATCCAAGCAACCGCCACCTCATGACACACCACAGGCAACACATAAAACACAAAATCAGTGTGCAAAGCAGTCACAGCCCTTAAGGCCAAATACAACACCAAACATACTTGTCATAGGTGACTCCATAGTCAGACACACTGACGTCCCACTCACCAGGCTGAACAAGGAGAGGGTCACAGTAAGCTGCCTATCGGGTGCTAGAATCCGCCACATAACACAAGCACTCGGGTCACTCCACAGCAAGTACAAATATGACACAGTCATTGTCCATGCTGGTGTGAACGACCTGAGACGTACCTCCCTGGACTACATGAAAAGAGACCATAGAGGAGCTCTCTGATTATGTAGCCCAGGCAGGTATGACCCTGACCCTGAGCAGCATCCTTCCTTCAACAAGAATGATGCCACAACATAGAGACAAGATGATCAGCTTTAACAATTGGCTAAATTTCTGGTATCATTCAAAGGGGATCCAGTGTCTGTCTGCCTGGGATGACATGCTTGACAAGCCACGCTGCTTCGCAAGGGACGGCTTGCACCTGTCACCCCTGGGATTCTGGATATTGGCTAAGGCTCTTGCCACCCCCATAGTGCCTTTTTTAGGCAAGGCTCAAATTCTAAACCTACCACCCTAGAAAACAAAAATGGGAAGAAACTTAAGGGTAATGCTGCTCAATGCCAGAAGTTTAAATCTCAAAATGCATGCACTCGAGGCCCTTCTCAGTATGGAGAACATCGATGTCTGTGCTGTGACTGAAACCTGGTTCAAGGCTCCTGAGAGCACCCCGGCACTATCAGGTTTTACCTCATATCATGCGTTCCGGCCCCAAAACCCGGACCACACCACAAAAGGAGGGGGTGTATCCATATTCATCAAGGATACCCACACCTCCAGGTTGGTGGCAACGCACGAAGCATCGGAAACCATCCAGGTGCAATTAACCATAGGCAAAACTGCTCTACAATTTGTAGCATGCTACAGGCCACCCTCTCAAACTCAGGAACCCCACACAGCCTTCCTGAAGACACTGGAGGGTATAAAAGTATCTCCAAACACCATTATATTGGGTGACTTCAACTACCGAATATAGACTGGGAACATTACTCAAGCCCAAACTTTCTAGCCCAAAGGTTCCTGGAGTTCATAAATTCAAATGCCATGGAACAACTAGTCACCGTTCCCACAAGAGGAGAAAATATACTAGATCTCATCATCACAAACATGGGGACAAAATGCTCCACATCGGAAGTATATCCCTCATTGGTGAGATCAGATCATAAACTAATCTCACTGGATATCCACATCCCACCCCCACCCCAAACAAAAAGACCACAGTGAAGAACTTCTCTAAAGCAAACTTCACACTACTCAAGACTGGTGTGGTATCCTTCAAGGCCCCTGAGCCAGTGGAAACCACAACCCAAGCTGTGGAAGCCCTTACAAATGCCTTCTACGAACACCTCCAGGACTGCATGGATCAGGCAATCCCTAATAAAACCAAGACTCTTTCCACCAAGGGCAAATGTCCAGTCTGGTGGACCCCAGCCATAAACAAACTTTACAATAAGAGGAGAAAGCTGTTACATGATAGAGCAAAATCCATAAAAGAGAAGACACCTTTGATCATTATTAGTAAAAAAATACGAGCACTCATAAAATCATCCAAGGCCAACTTTGAGAGAAAAATTACCCTAGATTCAAAAGACAATCATAAGGCCTTCTTCAGCTATGTTAGAAACCTGGGTGGAAACTCCCAGATATGCTCAGAAAAATCACTGAACCCACAGACATTGCCAACATACTGGCAGACAGGTTCAGTGCAAACTTCACCCCCCCCCCCAAAGGAGAGATAACTATCCCAGCGGAGTGCAGCCTCCCAGACATCTCCAATGCGCAGGTGAAAGCTGCTCTCTCTAAAGCTAAAAACACAGCATCAATGGGACCGGATGGTGTCCCCGGCTGTGTGCTACACGAACTCAATGAAGAACTAAACCTGCACATAAGGCAGCTGTTTAATCTTAGCCTTACCACAGGATACGTGCCCAAGGAGTGGCATACGGCAACTGTGGTCCCACTCCACAAAGGCGGTGCCTCTACGGACCCTGGTAATTACCGCCCCATAAGCTTAACAAGCCTGGTCTGCAAAGCTATGGAGAGGATCATAATGGAACTCATAAACAAAGACATAGGGGACTTGCAGACATTGGACCCGACCCAGTTTGGCTTTGTCAAGGGCAGATCATGCCTTTTGAACTTGGTCGACTTCTTTGAAACAGTCACCAAGGCCATTGATGAGGGAAAGGCAGTCCATACAGCCTACCTTGACCTTGCAAAAGCTTTCGACACAATACCCCACTCGGGTATTATAGAGAAACTTACCAGCTTAAATGTAAACCCATATGTCACAAGATGGGTTGCAAACTGGCTAAAGGACAGAACCCACAGGGTTAGAGTCGCTGGCGCCATGTCAGACTCCAAGCCGGTCACAAGTGGTGTCCCACAGGGCTCAGTCCTTGGCCCCCTGTTGTTCGGCATCTACTTCTCAAAAGTACAGGCTAACATAGGAGGACTGTGGCTGACAAAGTTTGCAGATGACTGCAAACTGGGAGCCATAGTGGAAAGTACATCGGACACAGATATCCTTCAGAGGGGTCTCACGGAAACTGATAGCTGGTGCCAGAGCCATGGCCTGAAGTTAAATGCCAAAAAATGTATAGTCATACCCTTCAGGAAAAACAAGGTTACCCCAAGCTACCATATAGGTGGCAATCCACTAAGCACAGAAGAGGTTATCAGGGACCTGGGGACCCAGGTTGACAGTGGCCTTTCTTTTGACACTCACATTGGTAAACCTTCTACATTGCCCACCTGATCATGAAGGGATTCACATCCAGATCAAGTGAGGTCATTGTTCCCCTGTACTCTTCACTTATCAGACCAATGATCGAGTACAATGCCCCATTCGGGATGTATCTCACCCGACACCTGCAGCAATTGGAGAGACCCCAAAAGTTCCACACCAAAAGGATAAAGGGACTCCAAAATCTGTCATATGCTGCCAGACTGAAGAAACTCCAGCTCTATTCAGTCACATACCGTCTGCTCAGAGGTGACCTGTGCCTGACATACAAGGCCATGTCCAACCCGAAATTAATGGGCATGCTCCACCTCAAAAATCCAAATCTACCAGATCCACTAGAGCAAGCAACTTAAACCTTAGCACGGATATAAATAGGACATGCTGGAGGGATAGATTTGTCACCCAGAGACTCCCTATGTTGTGGAATAAAATCCCGGTCCATGTGAGGCAGAGCACCTCGCTGGCTCTGTTCAAGAGAAATCTTGACCGGTGGATGGAAGATCGTAGGTTTACCCCGGGAATCATCTCTGTGTCACTGCTGGACAGAGGCACAACAAACTAATGGGCACAGTATTTTTTAACATAAGGGGTGGCGTAAGCCACAAAAACTCTGGGCTAGGCTTATAAATGCCTTAGGGCAGATAGCCTAGTATAAACCTATGAACCTATTCCTAGACATTCATATAAATACATGTACTATTTGGATGTGAAAATTATTAAATATATTGAAAATGAGAAATTCTGCTGTAAGGGTTATAGGAAACAAACCCATTCTGATTCATATTTACATTATAATAGTCAACCTTTTGTGTAGAAAAAAAGTTTAGTTAAAGGCCATTTGGTGAGACTTGCCAGGAAGGTCTCTGATGAACATAATCTGATTAAAGAGATGACCAAACAGAATTGTATGTTTTTGGATAGAGAATATCCTGACGTGCTGTTAGAGGAAATTTAAAATGAGTTTTTTCCAAAGTATAAAATTGGGACATAAATTCCATTGTTGGGAGTGGACGTGACAAGCAGGAAAATTAATATGATAAATATTACCTAGTCTGACTTCATTAGATTAGTTGCTGCTGATAATTGGAACAGGATTTGTGTTTAAATTTTTTTCTTAACTGCTGTTTATATCAGTATATTTGATTTAAAACTAATCTTAGTGCTGCTACCAAAGTCTTAAGTATGTATTACTGCTAACCAGCTGTTATGTCCCTGTGTATGACTGTTAATCTCACTATGCATCATGGATTTTTGTAATGTACATTAGATACTACAAGAATTGTGGCAGGCTTTGAATACTAATATTGTGTGAAGTACTATCTTGCTATTTATTTTATGTCTCTTACCCCCTATTTTCTCTCTCTTGCCTCCTAAGTAACTCTACCCACCTACGGCTTCTAGTGCTAGTCCGCAGGAAGCTTAGAACCCTCTCCACATATCAGCGGGTCACCTCCTTGCATATCAAGCTGACAATCCCTTATCAAGGATAACAGTAAAGTATGTCTGCTGAATAATTCCTACAAGAAATACTTACTTTTGACTGCACCAACATATTTGTATACCTAGGCCTGAGCTAGGATAGCCAGCAGCCTTTGCTTTTCCCCCATACATTACCTTTTTATCTATCCCACCTACCTGTATAGATACCCTCCTGTTTTATTGCTTTTACTCACTCTCCTAGTGTAGGCTACCATTCTTACTCACTCCCACTCTAGCCTGCGATACTTGAATCGTCCACTAGGTGTTGCCCTATCTCCAGATATTGTACTACTCCCCCCTTTCTTTTTCTCTCTTTTTTACCTCCTTTCCCCAGCTCTGAACTTCAGCAGTCCCCGAAGTGCTACTTAGCTGTTACTGTTTTCTTCCTTCATTTCTACTGCCCACTGACACCTTTCCAGTTCTCTCTCCTCTGTTTTTCCTTTCCACCTCTAACCTCCTGACTAGAGACTCCCTTATCCCTATTTCTACTCCATTCTACCACTAGACTCAGCCTAGCTGATTGTTTTTCTATGACTGTTTCAGCATCTGTTTCTACCCGCTCCGTTCACCCTGCAGGCTCACTCCGCTCCCCTCCCTACCCCCAATTCCCACCCACCCCAAGGGCCCTACCTTTATACTTCCTAGACCACACCTCTTCCTCCTCCACTTACTCCCAAACCACATCCCTACCTCTCTCATCTCTCTCCTAACACATATCTTCCTTTCCCCACTTCAATCCTATTATACCTCGTGTTCTTACATTTCCTCTTCATAAACACTCTTCTCTCTATCCTTTCACCCTACACACTCTCCTGTTACCTATTTCTACTAATATTACCCTTTCACTTCTCCCTTCCATCCACAACAGACACTACCCACTCTCCCATCTCCTCCCAATACATTTCAAGCTTCTACCATCAAATAGCCAGTATCTACTCATAAAATGAAGAATCAACACATCCCACCCTTTATCACACTCTTACTAACTATCTCACTACTACCTCCTTTAATCCTCACCCATCTATTCACCTTCTTTGAAAACCCACTAGACCCAATCCAAAACTATCCCAAGAAAGAAACCATCTCTCCAAACTCACATCTACAATTTACACATGCTAATATAACATTCTCATCTAACTACATACTTCCTAAATATCATAGAACACAACACACAAAATACAACAACCTAAACCCAAGGAAATGTCTATCTCATTATAGTAGAATCCATAACCTATACTATCTAAACCTACTACTCTCTTTAAAGGATGGCGACATCCACCCTAACCCAGGCCCCCAACTACTCCTTTTTCTCCCCTCAACTCCAAAATATGTCCTCCCCAAGCCTTTTTCAAACAATCTAACTCCCTTTTTATTGCTCATCTTAATATACGCAGTATAAACAATAAAGTAACTCAACTCCAAGCCCTAACTGAAATCTACTCCTTCGATATACTCTGCTTAACAGAAACTTGGTTAAAACCTACAACCAAAGACAATGAGATCATCCCACCTGGATATAATATCCTAAGACTAGACCGAACTTCTAAAAAAAGGTGGAGGAGTTGCTATCCTATATAAACCTAGCTTACAATTAACCACTCATAACTGCAAACCACCTCTAGACTCCAATGCAGAAATTCTTATCTCCAAACTTATTAACAATGCCAAATCCATCTATATCATTTGTATATATCTACCTCCTGGTAATAACATAGCAACCATGGAAAATATACTTTGCTGGCTATCCCAAAACCTGCCTCAAGAAACCATCATTCTAGGTGACACAAATATTGACTGGACCTGCTTCTGCAGCAACCTCCCCTCAAGCCATATAAATCTATATGGGTATTCCCAAACCATTACCTCCCCTACCAGGATAAATAAATTCAACAAGAAATCAAGCTTATTAGACTGGATTCTCATTAACCATCTTCCTCATACTTATGACTCAGGAACCCTCCCTAATGATTTAAGTAACCACTCTCTTACCTATATCATCAGACATAAAACCAACTTTCCCTCTCCAACATCCATTAAAAACATCAGATCTAAAAAGAACTTTAACCCTGAACTTTTCCAGATGGAACTAAAAGCATGTAACTGGTCACCCTTATAAAACCTACCTTTAGATGAAGCCGTTAGTTACTTTAACTCCAACTTCCTTGCCATCCTGAACCACCATGCCCTTACCGGACAAATTAGAGCTAAAAACAAACATGCTCCATGGCTCTCTAAAGAAACCAAACAAAAAATCAATGCTAGAAACAAACATTGGGCAAAATGGAGAAAAACTCAAAACCCTATACACCAACAAACCTTTAGACAACTAAGAAACCAAACTAAAAAAGCTATAATATCTGACAAAAAAACTACTACCTCCTATCCCAACAAGCCAGTCAAAACAAGCCAAAGAAATTTTGGTCTAGTATCAACCAACTACTTCATCCAGGACAATCCACCACTCCTAACCCACAAAACACTGAACACAAAACACCAATAAATATAGCCAATGATTTTAATACCTTTTTCACTGACACTATACAAACACTAGCTAGTCAGCTCTCACCTAACAACTTTACTTTACCTACTAATAAAGCAACCTCTCCCCCTTCTTTTCACTTTCAACCCATCCCAACATCATATATACTAACCCTTCTTCAAAAATTGAAACCATGCTCTCCCTCAGTAGACCAACTACCTGCTGAATTCCTACAACTAGCCGCTAAAACTATTGCCTATCCAATATCTATCTTGATCAATAGAACTATTACCGAAAGTTATATCCCTACTTTATGGAAAATTTCCCATATTATCCCCCTCCACAAAGGTGGGCAATCCAGTGAACTCTCCAACTATCGTCCCATTGCCCTCCTCTCACCTCTGGCAAAGATAATGGAAAATTGCATTCACAGACAACTACTTCACCATCTAACACAAAATAATTTACTAGCCAACTGTCAGCATGGTTTTAGACCTTCACATAGCACCACTACTGCCCTTCTTTCCTTCACAGATAGTATCAACAAACACCGCAATCTAAACAAACTCTCTTCTGCCCTATTTATTGACCTGTCTAAAGCTTTTGACATGGCAAATCACCAAATTCTCATCACAATACTAAAATCCCTGTCACTTGATACATCCTCCATAAAGTGGTTCCAGTCTTACCTTGACAAAAGACAACAGGCCGTACTATGGCACAAATCCCTCTCTACTCACTTGCCAGTCAACCTTGGTGTCCCCCAAGGATCCATCCTTGGACCTCTACTTTTTTCCATTTTCATCAATGACCTTCACCTTGCCATCCCCCAAGCCACATGCATACAATATGCAGATGACTCCACGCTGATATGCTCAGCCCCCTCCTCTTCTGAACTTCTCTACCTCACCCAACAAGTCTTTAACACAGTTGAGCAATGGTTCACACATAGATGCCTTCTCTTAAACCCCAAAAAGATTAAACTCCTCCTTTTCTCTCCTACTAGAAAATCCCCCCGTTTGGATTCCTCAGTTAACTCTACCAATAAAACTATTAGATCACCTGAACCTACCACCAAACTATTAGGAGTCACCATTGACAATAATCTAAACTTTGATGCCCATATAAACAATACTATAAAAACTGTCAACAAAAAGTTAGGCTCTCTATATAGGATAAAATCATTTCTCCTACCTTCAGCTCGAACCACAATAGCACACACTCATCTAATCTCTCCTCTTCTATATCCCTAACCTATTTTTACTAAACTATCTAAAAATAATCTCAGCAAACTGGAAGTGTCCTACAATAACATCACCAGATTTGCAACAGTTAACCCATTTAGAACCCATCACTGCCTTAACTTAAACAGCTAGGATGGCTTGAACTACAAAATCTAATTAAATACCATCAACTAACTATAGCTGACAAAACCCTTTACACACCTTCCAAAACTCCTATTCTTTCCACACTAATCACTCCCTATAAAAACCTAGATTCCTTAAGGTCTTCTCAGAAACTTCTAGCACATATGACTAAAACAAACAACAAGGCTGGGGACTCACTCTTTTCTAATATAGTTGGAAAAGCCTGGAATCTCCTACCAAATGAACTCTCCACACTTCCTCACTTTCCTGTTTCAAAAACAATCAAAGTGCATCTCAAAACTCACTGGCTATGCCCATGCTCTAAACCTGACTAGCTCAAGAGTCACTATATACTCTGATCTTCCCATCCCATCTACTCTTCTAAAGAAACTTCTTCCTTATAAAACTAGTTCTGCTAACTATCTCGAACTCCTAATCTATATTACTTTATTTTGCTATGACTGTATTCTATACTGTAAATTTTGGGATTTTAACTGCATCCTTTGTTATGCCTGTATTCTACACTGTTATTTTTTTTTACTATGATAACCTGTAATTGGCACTGTAAATAGATGTATTTGTCTTCTATATCCATAGATAGAATTGTGTTAAATTCATTGTATTACCTAGGAGCTTATCTCCCCGGGCCTCTACTGAAAATGGACATGTATCCAGTTAGACTAGCCCGGTAAACAAATGTAAAATCAAATAAATAAATAAAATAAATAATACCAGAAGCAATGGCATGCTTTACAATGACTCAACATAATCCTATATTCCTATTTTCCAATCCTACCTTTATATTTCTCTTCCTATCCAGTCAATCACTTGTCTACCTGTCAATCTTCCTCTCAACAGCCATTCACTTAATTCCCATCTAATACAGTCTTTCATTTAATTCCTATCTACTATAATTTATATACTCCTCCTAACTTACACTATTTCTCTGCCTCTCCCCCACATTTTCTGCCTCTCTCTTTAGCTATCTTCCTATCTCATACTGTTCAGCTTTCTGTTTCTCTTGTAACTCATCCTCATTCATACTATGCCTATCTTAAAAATGTATACAATTTTACAGTTTTTTAGATTTATGTGTTATAATTTGTATAATTTTTGTATTCGTGTATACATTTGAATTTTATGTAACTGTTTTGTGGAGCTTTTCTCCTCGGGTCTCCATTGAAAAGGGTTCTCTACCCTATCGGACAAACCCGGTTAACAAATGTCAAATAAATAAATAAATACAGTTAAGTTATGGTAGTGACATAGAGCTGATTTTCATGTGATTAAGAATATCATTATTTTTGGGATGATACTTTTTACTTAGGAAAAGCACTAAACGTTCTCTATGAAAGGGCTACTAACTTAAATGAGTTCCAAAAACTAGGAGGGTTTTGGATTCCCACTAAAATGTCCAAAGGGGAACTTGCAAGTGTGGCCCATGTAGCCAATATAAATACATTTGTGAATGTGATACATTTGACATTTAGGGCTACAGGAGAAACCTCTGATTATTGTAACTGTGGAACAAAGGGTGCTACATATCAATCACACAAGACAGGCTATATTGGAAAAAATGAAAGAAGCCCACACATATGAATATAGGAGAATGTTTATGACGTACTGAGAGATAACGCTAACAATTCTTTGAACAGACATTTAAAAATGTGCCCATATCATACATTTGTATTTTGTCTTGGAAAGGGTGAATTTTAACCGGGGGGGGGGGGTATTATGGGAAGAATAAAAGAATCAAATATTGCAAATTAGTTTGGCAACAGGTTACAGGTGAGTGTTACCTCCAGGTTTTAATGATCAAATTGCTATTAACAGTCTTAAGTTAAGAAATGCAAACCTTAACATTTTTAAATAAGTTTTAGACATTACTTCTTTTTTTTTCATTTTGTTTGTTTTAATGATGTAGTATATATTTATATTAGCATTATATCAGCTGACTATTGTGATGTTGTGTGATATTGTGCAAAGGCTTGTGTGTTTGTTTTAACTTGGACAGATCCGGAGGAAGTCCTGCTATTTTTGAATGAAAGCACTAAACTTGAATTAAATGTTTTTGATATTTCTTGCATTGTTTAAAGTATTTGTGGTCACATTTTTGAGGACTAAAAGTTTTAGTACACTGCTTATGTGTTGCCTTGTACTTGGTTCTCAGGTGTTTACTTGAATACCAGGTTTATTTTATTTATTTATTTAATTTTACATTTGTTAACCAGGAAAGTCCAACTGGACACAGGTCCATTTTCAGCAGAGGCCCGAGGAGATAAGCTCCAAGAAAACACATAGAATACCGATATATTACAAAAATCTTACATTGCAGAACATGAGAGCATTCATTGGATACACAGAAAAAAAATTACATAGACAATGTGGCAAAGATTAACAAATCATACAATAATCAATTATTGAGGTATAGAATTTCAAAAAGAAACAGTTTTTAGTTTTCAGGAAACAAACTGTCTGTGAATAGCTGAGGTTCTGAGATACTATTTTATTAAAGATTAGCCTGGTGAGTGGCATGAGCATAGCCAATTATTTGATAATGGGTTTTCAGGAGTTTTTTAAAATGAGAAATGGAGGTGGTAAAAGTTATCTGGCTTGGTAGAATGTTCCATTTTTTGGCAATGGTGCTGGCAAAAAGGGATATGCCAGCATTATTTATGCACTTGATGACAGTTATGAGGTTCTGGTTGCTGGATTGAAGGGTTCTACTGGGTATGTGTGGCTATATGAGCTGCTGAAGTGTGGGGTTAGGTCAGGAAAGTAGTATAGTTTTGTGTGCAGTAGATAGTTGATTTGAGTAGTAGCATATGAGGCAGCTCCATCCAGTTGAGCTGCTTAAGTGATAGACAGTGATGGGACCTATAAGAGGCTTCGGTAGCAAATTTGGCGATCATGTTGTGGCAAGATTCAATTTTTTTTTTAGGTCGGATTGGTGGAGATGGTCAAAATAGGAGAGGCATAAAGGAGGATGGATAGAAGATGGGTTCTTGCAATGGTTGCTTTGGTGATTTTAGTCATAAAGTGTTTATTCCTATAGAGGAGTCCGAGTTTTTTGTTATCTTTCTTGATGGTTTGTGCAATATGGATGTCGAATTTAAGATTGTTGTCTATTCTACACCTAGCAGTTTAGTGTGTGTGGTTGGGCTGATTTGAATGTTGTCTTTGGATCTGATGGAGAAATTATCATTTAGGGGCAGTGGTTTTCCTGGGCCAAAGAGAATAAGTTTGTTTTTTTGGGGGTTGAGAAGAAGTTTGATATTGGTGAACCATGTTTCTGCTAGGGTAAAGTTGTTTTGGGTTAGGGATTGCAGTTCATATAGGGTGGGGGCGGCGCAAATAAGGGTAGTGTCATCTGCATATTATACTATTGATGCAGAGGGTGAGGATGAAGAGATGTGAATAGTAAATAGAGAGAACGGTAAAGGACCAAGAATAGACCCTTGAGGGACTCCTATGGTAACTAGTAACAGGGGGGACAGTTGGTCTTTCCAGAGAACTGCTTGCTGACGGCCTGAAAAGTAGCTGTTGAACCAAGATATAGAGGAGGGGCTTATGTTTAGGGTAGATAGAGTTTTAAGAAGAATACTGTGGCTACCATATCAAAGGCTTTTGATAAGTCTAAAAAAATGGAGGACACAAACAGACCCTTGTTTCTGTGGTGGTTAACTATATTCGTGAATGATAGAAGAGCTGTGATGGTGCTGTGGGAAGGTCCAAACCCATTTTGTGAAATGGAGAGAAGGTTATCTTTGAGGTACTGAATTAGTTGAGTGTGAAACACTCTTTCTAATATTTTGGACAAAGGTGACGGGATTGCTATCGGATGATAATTGGTCAGCTCTTAGGAGTTACCTCCTTTGTGCAGTTGAATGATATGTGAAGTTTTCCAGGAGGTGGGTACTTTACTTTCTAGTAGTGATCTATTTATGAGAATAGAGACAGGGTAGGCTATGGCATCAGATGATATCTGAAGGAAATCCACTGATAGACAATCAGCTGCTAGTGTGGTTGGTTTAAGTTTTTTAAGGAGTTTAGAAATTACCTTGGTGGACACAGAGTGAAGGTTGAATTTGGGGGTGTTGGATTGAGTACTGGGGTTGTTTGGGGCCTTTGTTGGTGTGGGGCTACTAGTACTGTTTTGGGCATTGGCCAGAGTCTGACGGTTTCGGTAAAGAATTTGTTAAATTGTGTGGGAAAGTCTTCAAGATTATTAGGTAATACTGGGGATGGGGTGGTGGTTTTTCCTGGGTGGAGTATACCATTTTGTGTGGCCCAGAATTTTTGGAGGTTATAAACATAGTTTTCTTGTATGTTTTTCTACTATTTAGCTTTGTCTAGTTTGATTTGCTTTTTGGTTTTGTTTCGGAATTCTAGATAGTTTTGTCTGAGACTTATGGTTTTATTTTTCTGATATTGAATCCAGGCCTTGTCCCTTTCTTTCATTTAGTTTTAGTGCCTTTAGTGAGCCATGGGGCATAGTTAGTTTTTATTCTAATGGTACGGGACGGTGCATGATGGTTTAGGATTTTTAGGAACATTGTATTAAAATGTTCAATGGCTTCGTCTAGAGATAGTTGTTTTGGGGGGCCCAATTGAAACTTTTTAGCTCTTGGATGAAGTTAGCAGCTATAAACTTCTTTTTGTTGTGAACTTCCCTGAGGATGGGTTGGTTGATAGATTGTGATCTATACCTGATTAGGTAGGTTGGGTGATGGTCACTTAAGCTGTCTGGGAGACAGCCGCATAGGTGAACCTGAGTGGGGTCAGATACTAGGATCCAGTCCAAGATTGATTGGTGTTTGGATGCTTTGTTATTTTTTGTGGGAGTTATTATGGTTTACGTAAACCTGTGGAGGTTTAGAAAGGCATAGGGATTGTGGCTGGAGCAATTTATGCAGTCGATATTAAAGTCCCCTGATAGTATGGTTTCATGTGGAAGGGAGTTAGACATCCAGCTAAGCAGGTTTTCCATTACAGTTGTGTTATTGTCTGTTGGGATATAGCCACCTGCAATCATTATGTGCTTCTTGGAATTTATTTTTATTTGGCAAGGATTCATTCTACATCTTTGACTATTAGGTTATTGTAGTCCAGTTGTTCTATGGTGAGATGATTTTGGAATAGGATCGCTACACCCACTCCCTTTTTTCCTAGTCTATCTCTTCTGATAACATTGTAGCCAAGGGCAGTAATTTCATCATTGTGGTGTTCTGGTTTAAGCCATGTTTCCATTAATATTGTGACCTCTGGTTTATATAGGGAAAGTAAAGCATGAAGGTTCTGAATTTTGTTGAGTATGCTTCTTACATTGATGTTTAAGAAGAGATGATGTAGGTCTATGGTAAAGGGCATTTAGCTGGTTTAAGTTGGGGTTGATTGTTGTTGTAGGTCCTGGGTTGGGGTGTATGTCTCCGCAACTAGTGAGTGCATGGAGTAGGTGTAAGTAGAGTTTCCATAATCTGTGAATTACATTGCTCAGTCTTTGAGAGATGTGAGGGTTTATTTTGATTGTAAGTTTGTAGTGTGAGTGAGCAAAGGGTTGGGTGTGGGTAAGGTTGCATTGCTCTATAAGGATGCTATTTCATTTGATGTGATGTACTGTGGAGTCTGTCTGCCAGGGGGGAATGGGGTGTAGTTATGAAGCTGAATGTGGTAAGATGTTAGGTTGGAAAGCAGAAGTAAGGTGATGATTATTTCTAGAAAGGTTCAGTTCTAGAAAGTCTATATGGCTGATGATCTTTCTATTTTTGGGTTGTTTGACATGCACAAAGCTGGTTATTATCAATATAATACAAAATGTGAATATGCAGAGGGCATTTGTTTTACCAGTATGAAGACTTATTCACTTGTTTGGATGACTCTCTAAAAGTTTCATCATAGTCAAGTAAATCCTGCACTGTTGTAGCATTGCATGCTCTAAGGAAAGTTTCATTTGCTTTGAAAACTAGAACTGAGAAGGAGCTGAACAGAATGGAGCATATGGACATGGTGATGAAACAAATAGAGCCTGAGTGAGTGAGCTGCATGATTATTCTTGTGAAGCCAGTTAAAATTAATATATGTATAGAGCTCCAAGATCTTCATAAAGCTACAAAGACAGAGAGGCAGAGAAGTTGTGAGTTCTGTTGGATCAGAAATTAAGTATTTCGGTGTCTCTAGGCTAAAAAAGAATTTTGACAAATTTAACCTGGAGAGGAGAATGCTAAGCTGTGTATTTTAATTCACTATTGGAAAGATTTCCAAGACTTCCAACCTGTATTTTGTCAGTACTGAAGTATTTCAGACAGTTGTGCAGATTACTGAGAGGCTTGATAATTTTGTATTATTGATGAAATATTGACGGGCGGCCGCAGTGGTGCAGCGGTTAGCGTTGCCGCCTCACATCAAGAGGTTCTCCGGTTTGATCTTCGGCTGGGGTGCGTTCTGTGCGGAGTCTGCATGTCCTCCCTGTGGTCACGTGGGTTTCCTCCGGGTGCAGGTGGATTGGGCACTCTAAATTGGCCTAGGTGTGAGTGCGTGCGTGTGTGTGTCTTCTGTGGAAGGTTGGGCGCTGGGCTGGCAACTCAACATGTAAAACTCCACTGCCAATCATGAGTGGACAGGTGATCCGCTGTGGTGACCTCTAACCGGGAAAAGCCGAAAGAAGAAGAATTGATGAAACATTGATGTGATGTTAAACCAAAGTGCTGCATGACAGACTGAGTTGGTGAAAATATTAAAACAATGCTGAATAAAAGTAAGTGTAAAACCAAACTAAAAGCATACTCGATCATCAATTCCTGAAACCGCAGAATTCCAAGTTTGTGAGGGAAATCAGAAAATAAATTGTTAACATTACTTGCACTAAACAATAAATTCTCATCATAAAGCTCATTAGATAAACTCTTTGAGAAATCCCAGGAGTCCTTGAGCATGTACAAATGCTAATCACAAAATAGTTTCAACTCAGCATTTATGTACTTGGATAAGGAATGAGTCTTTGACCCGCATCTATTATGGGACATAGGGCTGGGTCATCTAAATTCTTAGGTACCTTAGGGATGCCAAATATTGAAGGTATAAGTTTGTCTTCTTTTAAAAATGAAATCCAAACAAGCGCCCTGGAAAGATGGAAAACACCAGTCCCATGGCTTCAATGCCAATATTTTAATAATAAAAACACCAACACATAAATGCCTCACAAAATAACACTTTTTGGTGCCGTGCATTCAGTTTTTTTTGGACTTTTAAAAATGAATACATTTCAGGCACACTTTCACCTTGTGTCATCATATCGTATAATACAGTATCAATCTTTCTACAAGCTATGGCTCTTTGCAATATATTATTCTCTGTGGCCACTGCATTCAGTTTTAGACAGGCTCTACTGGAAACAGTCACTGCAGGTGAGTTGCCAGACTACTTCCTTCAGTTCCATTTTTACTTAGTGCAGGCAAGTTATAAAGATTACACTTTTAATTAAGGTTATAAGTAATGTGCATGCTTGTGAATCATATAGAAGTACATGTAAGAGTGAGTGAAGTGCTAAGGTGGGAGATGAACTCATGTCTTTCAGAAAAGTGTTCTAGTTGCACTGTCATTTGCAGCACTGAAACTGCTAAGACCTGTAGATTTCATAAATGCAACAGTGTTTCTCCATGCACAGTTCTGTGTAATTACAAAATAAGCATTAGAAAAATAATTTATTTTAAGGAAATACAGGTATCAGCTGTCTCACTGTAGCTGTGAAAGGCTATGGTTCAAGTCCTAGCTGATGCAGTTAAGTGCACACTGCAGTGTTTAGGATAAACCATTTTTTTCATCTTACTATTGCAAGACCACCAGTTACTGGAGAGCCCACATTCTGCCTCTCAGTAGTCATCTTTGGATAAGTGCTTCTGTTTTCTCCTGGTGAGAGAAGGAATGCAGTTAAATTATTTCCTGGAGACTGCTGATCACCAGAAAGCTTAATAACTGCTTTATAGGTGACAGCTTGGAATCTGTGCTTATATTCTGATCCTGGTGAGAGTAGGAGCAGAGTGCATTGATTCCTGACTCTTTCTGGTTGGAGAGTGAGTGTCTGCGCTTAACGTACCTGATTGGTCTGGTTGCTGTTCGAGGCATCTACCAGAAAAAGGCTACAAGCCTGCAGACCCTTGCATCATCTGGAACGAGACTGTGGATCACCAAATAGGCCGTGGCCTGTTTCTCTTCTTGGGATTGGTGCTAACATTTTGCTTCTGGTGAGAGAAGAAGCAAAGGAGTATGGTATCCCAAAAGAGTGAAGCTGTCCTGAGACCAGCATTAGTAGTATCCAGGCAGTAGCTAGTCATGTGACTCCCCTCTTTTCATCATTCTTGACAAGCTAATTCTTTATTTTCAGTAAGTACTGCTTGATTTCTCCTAACTTCAGAATATCTGCCTAAATACTTCATCCTTAAACTTTCAGGGTCTACGTATCAGTTTTCCCTCAAGGGTTTGGCAGTGCTCTGCAGAGACTCGGGCACTTTGAGTGACATTTTTCCTGTAAAAGGCTTCAGTACTTAATATAGTGAGCTCATATCCAGGCATGTCTAAATGTCAGTTCCCTGTGCCTTCTGTCAACCTGGTGAATTTGGGCATCCTGAGGCAGTGTAGCAACTGCCTCATGTACACAGAGAACCCTCTCCTCTTACCTCCCAACACTGTGACTTGTGAGAGATGCACATATATAGCCAAATTGGAAGCCAAGCACTCTCCAGGCAAGACTGGATTAGCCAGTCAAGAGGAGGTCAACACCTGCACCACACCACATTCAACACATAGCCTTCAAGAACGTACACCACCACAACCCTCACATAGTAACACAAAACACACACCTACTTTCATGGAGGGTCTTAATAAAAATCTGCCCAAACAACAGAGACCTCAGAGGCAGAAACTCAAACAACCACCACATCAAAGCACAAACCATGAGACACATAGTTCACATAAACTGTGTGCCACTCAACCAGAGCCCATAAGGCAAAACAACTTACCCAATACACTAGTCATAGGTCAATAGTAAAGCACAAAGATGTCCCACTCACTAGGTTGAATAAAGAGAAAGTTACGGTCAGCTACCTGTCGGGTGCCAGGATCTGCCACATAACGCACGCACTTAGGAAACTCCACAACAGGTACAATATGACTCTGTCATTGTCAATGTTGGTGTGAATGACCTGAGATGTACCTCCCTGGACTACATGAAAAGAGATATAGAGGAGCTCTTGGATCTTGTAGCCCAGGCAGGTATGACCCTAGCTCTGAGAAGCATCCTGCCATCACCCAGAATGATACCACAGTACAAGGACAAAATGATTGACTTCAACAACTGGCTAAGTTTCTGGTGCCATTCTAAGGGGATCCAGTATCTGCCTGCCTGGGATGACATGATCGACAGACCTCGATCCTTCACCAGAGATGGCCTGCACCTGTCACCCCAGGGATTCCGGATACTGGCCAAGGCTCTTGCCACCCCTGTAGTGCCTTTTTTAGGCAATGTCCTGAAGACAATATTACCACTGTAACAGCTACAAGCAAACGAAATCTGAGGGTTATGCCACGCAATACTAGAAGTCTAAATTTCAAAATGCACTCACTGGAAACACTCCTTAAAATGGAGAACATCAACATCTGTGCAGTGACCGAGACCTGGTTCAAGGCTCCAGAGAGCACCCCAGCACTACCAGGCTATAATTCATACCACACCTTTTGGCCCCTAAACCTGGACCGAAGCACTAAAGGAGGTGGTGTTTCCATATTCATAAAGGCTATGCACACCTCCAGTCTAGTAGCCCAACATAATGCATCAGAGATACTTCAGGTACAACTAACACTGAGTAAAACTGCAATCCAGGTTGTAGCCTGCTATAGATCCCCCACCATGTCCCAAGACTCCCCCTCCACATTTCTAAACACATTGGAAAATATTAGGGTACAACCCAATATCCTTATACTAGGAGACTTTAACTACTACTCCATTAACTGGGAAATTACTCATGTACCAACACACTTGCTCAACATTTTCTGGAATTCATTAATTCCAACACCCTGGACCCAACTCATTCTTAACCCCACCAGGGGTAGAAACATCCTTGACCTGGTCATTACTTACACGGGTGACCATTGCTCTACACCAGTAATCAACTCCTCCCTGGTCAGCTCTGACCACAAGCTAATCAGCATGGATATCCACATTCCACCCTCACTCCCCCAAAAGGAAACTACCATAAAAAACCTCTCCAAAGCCAATTTTGGGCTTCTAAAAACAGAGGTGGCTAACTTCACAACACCCATGCAAATGGAAAATATGTGCATGACTGCTGAATCATACATCAATGCACTGTATGAGCACATAAACAAGTGCATGGAACGGGCCATACCAAACAGAACCAAGACGCTTTCCTCCAAAAAAAGGAAGCCAATCTGATGGCCCCCCACTATAAACTAACTGTATAACAGAAGGAAAAAACTGTTGCAGAAAAGTGTAAATTCCCAAGACTGGAAAAACTCCCTTGTTAGCCACAGCAAAAAACTGAGATCCATCTTCAAATCCTCTAAAGCTAGCTACGAAAACAAAATTGTTGCAGATTCTAAAGACAACCACAAGGCATTCCATAGTTATGTCAAGAATCTATATGGCAATACTCAGAACTTCTCTGAGTTACAGCACAATGGCAATACATATACAGAACCAACTGATATTGCCATCATATTGGCCGACAGGTTCAGTGCGAACTTTACCCCCCTTTCACCCCCTAAAGGGCCTATCACAATACCTGAGGAATGCCAAGTTCCTATTATCACAGCTACACAGGTAAACACCGCACTGTCCAAAGCCAAGAATACAGCTTCCATGGGACCTGATAATATCCCTGGCTGTGTTCTACATGAATTACAAATTGAACTGGCACCACACCTGAGTACCCTGTTCAGTCACAGCTTCATTTCAGGCTTTGTTCCTACCAAATGACGCACTGCTACGGTCATCTCACTCCACAAAAGAGGAGTGACTGCAGACCCTGGGAACTACCGCTCCATTAGTCTGATGAGCCTGATATGTAAGGCTATGGAGCGCATCATCATGGACCTTCTAAATAAGGACATAGGGAATCTCCAAACTCTGGACCCCATGCAGTTTGGGTTTGTGAAAGGTAGATCATGCCTGCTCAACCTGATAGACTTCTTTGAGTCTGTCACCAGAGTTGTGGATGAGGGCAAGGTAGTTCACACAGCCTACCTAGATCTTGCCAAGGCTTTTGACACCATCCCTCACTCAGGAATCACAGATAGACTCACTAAACTAGGCATCAAGCTCTATGTCATAAGATGGGTTGCCAACTGGTGCACTGATAGAACCCACACTGTGAAAGTAGTGGACTCCAAATCTGACTAGCGACCAGTTACAAGTGGTGTCCCACAGGGATCGGTCCTAGGTTCTCTCCTGTTTGGCATCTACTTCTCTGAAGTTCAAGCCAACACAAAGGGACTCTGGCTGACCAAGTTCGCAGATTATTGCAAACTAGGAGTCATTATTGCTTCTCCAACTGATGCGGACATACTACAAAAAGGCCTCACTGACACCAGTGACTGGTGCCAGAACCATGGCCTTAAGCTCAATGCCAAAAAGTGCATTGTCATTCCCTTTGGGAAAAATCTGGTCCCCGTAAACTACCACATAGGTGGTAGTCCACTAAACACCGAAGGTGTGATAAGAGACCTGGGGACATAGGTTGACAGCAACCTCTCCTTTGATAACCATATTGCCACTGTAGTCAGAAAGTCCTACTATGTGGCACATCTCATTACAAAAGGTTTCTCATCCAGAAAGAAAGAGGTCATAATCCCTCTCTACTCATCTGTCATTAGACCTATTCTAGAATACAATGCCCCATTTGGTATGTACCTCACTAGACACCTACAACAACTGGAAAGGCCACATAAATACCTCACTATGAGGATCTTAGGCCTTAGACACATGCCCTATACAGACAGACTCAAAAAACTCCAGCTATACTCTCTCTCATATTGCCTACTTAGAGGCGATCTGTGCTTGACCTACAAAGCCATGTCTGACCCAGAGCTGCTAGATATGCTACACCTAAAGAAATCCCAATCCCTCCATGCCACACGCTCCAGGGACCTAAACCTCATTACCACAATAAACAGAGCATGCTGGAGGGACAGGTTCCTAACAAGAGACTTCCCATACTCTGGAACAAACTTCCCATTCATGTCAAGCAGAGCACTTCACTGGCCGTCTTTAAGAGAAATCGTGGCGGGTGGAGGGACAATAGGAAGTTCACCCTGGGGATCACTTCAGTGGCCTTGCTTGACAGGGGCACTGGGAACTAACTTTGGGTGACATGATGCCAGGGAATCTTCTTGGGCTAGGCTTATATAGACTCCAGGGCCATTAGCTAGTACACACCTATGAACTTTTTCTCAACTATAGTAACAGTTTAAGATGCTTAACACAATGAACAAGTGGACTGTGACAGTATGCTATCAGGAACTGAAGATGTGCATCTGAGGTAACAACTACATGGGGTGTTCAGCTGTCTTCTGATCACATGCACAGTGACAGTGATAAATGTATTTTCAAACAAATATGAAACGGTGAGAAATAATGCATTGAAGACATGGAAAAAGAAATATGGAGTCCAAGTGATGTCACTGATAATTGGTTTTGTTGACATTGGTTTGTGAAGGTCAGAACACATGGTTATGACAGAAGATGAGAAATGATGTAATGTTATTTTGATTTAGCACTAAAAAGAAATGCTGTCCAGACACATAAATGAATAGACTTGTGTTTCTGTATTGCTTAATGCTGCTATTTATTTATTGTTAAATAAATGGTAGCCCTAATTTAATTTCAAGTTTCAATGTGAGCTGGATTGTTTATCTGTTCAATGCTTTTTCTATTAAATCGTTTAGAAGAATCTTTTTAACGTTTGATATAGCATGCTATTTGTTGTAATGAAATTCAAGTATGAATTTGCTTCCGTGGTATTATGAATTACTGATCTGTATTTGCACATGGCAAAATGTAGAAGTATCTGCAGAAATGCAAATTATTTCTGGCCAGCAACCTTATAATCTCTTCTTTAGATATCCAAATTGGAACATTTCTAACTGATATTTAAGATATTGTAGAACAAAAATTACCCCCAAATCAATATATTTTATCTGTTTTCATTTTATTTCCAAAATAGTGTCAGCGGTTTAGAATATGATTGGTCTTATATTATAATAATACGTTTAAGAAATGGTTCCATATTTTGCTGCAAGTAAAGAAATTTTAGAAAACCCTTTTCCTCCTAAAATATCAGAAACTTTGCCATTTTCATGGGTTTTTCACAACATACAGTTACTCAAACCCTATGTATAACCCCTGAATAAGACTAAGAAAATTAAGGGGAAGCTTTCAGAGATGAACTTGTAAATTTACAATTCATGTGTGTTATTACATATAAAATAACAGAAATTACTCAATTATGTTTTTTTGACAGAAAATTGGATTAGACTAAATTTAAGATTTTGCAAAAAGCAAATACAAATGATATCTCTTTGAACAACATTGCAGTAATTCACTAATGGCAGACGAAAATTAAACACTATACAGTGGTATGCCAAACTCTTAAAGTACAAACTGTGCTCCAGTTCAGGCAGCTGGATATTTAATCTCCTCATTCTAAGTATGCAGGAAATGCAGTAAGTATACCACGACATTGTTATTTTTCTTTCAGGATTGCTTTATTATGGCATAAAAAAAATGAATGTTTGTAGACAAAAAAATTCCTACTCTTTTTTAATGCTGTTGTTTTTATGAACTCTCCTTTTCTTTATAAATTCTTTTTATTGGCATATGTAGCCATCATGATTTCAGAAAGATGTTATTTTTTTTGTGTACATATTAAAAAAGTAATGGGTTTTACTGCCGACTGTATATTTTTCTTCCTTTAAAAGATGCTTTACAAACTCCAGATGGTTGTCTGTTGCTGCCCTCTTGTGGCTACTGTGTACACAGTCCTTATAGAACAGCATCACCCAAGGCCTAGGGCTGAGATCAGACGAACTTGTCTAATACAGCAGATATTTTAAGTGCAGGATTTATTTTAGAGATCAAATCATGAGGAAACTGGAGGCCACATTGTCAGTACAAGTGTCACAAAGAAACACATGTAGTATCTTAGAAGGTGATAGTGTTTGCTTAGAACTTCTGATACATATTTTTCAGTTGTCTGTGTGGGTGGACTAACACTGGAGATAGAAATGTCTAATGAAAATGTTCAGCGAATGCCTTGCAGATTATTCTGTGTGTAATGAATTCCATTCCCACTTTCACAAGAGCTCATTTCATACACTGACAGAAGTTGCAGATGTGGAATCTAAATATACACTGTTGAAGATATTATTTAGCATTTGTTTACGACAATAATCCAAGTGGAAGGAGTAACAATCCCCTTTTCAGTGGAGATCCGGGGAGAAAAGCTCCACTTAGATGAGTAGGCATTTCTTTAATGATTACCGCCCCATAAGCTTAACAAACCTGGTCTGCAAAGCTATGGAGAGGATCATAATGGAACTCATAAATAAAGACATAGGGGACCTACAGACATTGGATCCTACCCAATTCGGCTTTGTCAAGGGCAGATCATGCCTCTTGAACTTGGTCGACTTTTTTGAAACAGTCACCAAAGCCATTGATGAGGGTAAGGCAGTTCACACAGCCTACCTTGACCTTGCAAAAGCTTTCGACACAATACCCCACTCGGGTATCATAGAAAAGCTCACCAGCTTAAATGTAAACCCATATGCCACAAGATGGGTTGCAAACTGGCTCAAGGACAGAACCCACAGGGTTAGAGTTGCTGGTGCCATGTCAGACTCCAAGCCGGTCACAAGTGGTGTCCCACAGGGCTCAGTCCTGGGCCCCCTCTTGTCCGGCATCTACTTTTCAGAAGTGCAGGCAAACATAGGAGGATTGTGGCTGACAAAGTTTGCAGATGACTGCAAACTGGGCCATAGTTGAAAATCCATCAGACACAGATATCCTTCAGAGAGGTCTCATAGAAACGGATAACTGGTGCCAGAGCCATGGCCTTAAGCTAAACGCCAAAAAATGTATAGTCATACCCTTTGGTAAAAA
Source organism: Protopterus annectens (assembly GCF_019279795.1). Classification (NCBI taxonomy): domain Eukaryota; kingdom Metazoa; phylum Chordata; order Ceratodontiformes; family Protopteridae; genus Protopterus; species Protopterus annectens. The sequence goes on from NC_056749.1 coordinate 125,209,366, forward strand.
CAAGGTAACCCCAAGTTACCACATAGGTGGCAATCCATTAAGCACAGAAGAGGTTATCAGGGACCTGGGGACCCAAGTTGACAGTAACCTTTCTTTTGACACTCACATTGCCAAAGTGGTTAGGAGGACCTTCTACATTGCCCACCTGATTATGAAGGGATTCACATCCAGATCAAGGGAGGTCATTGTTCCCCTGTACTCTTCACTTATCAGACCAATGATTGAGTACAATGCCCCATTCGGAATGTATCTTACCCGACGCCTGCAGCAATTGGAAAGACCCCAAAAGTTCCTCACCAAAAGGATAAAGGGGCTCAAAAATATGCCATATGCTGCCCGACTGAAGAAACTCCAGCTCTATTCAGTCGCATACCATCTGCTCAGAGGTGACCTGTGCCTGACATACAAGGCCATTTCCAACCCGGAATTAATGGACATGCTCCACCTCAAAAAATCCAAATCCACCAGAGCCACAAGAGCAAGAGACTTAAACCTCAACACGGATATAAATAGGACATGCTGGAGGGACAGATTCATCACCCAGAGACTCCCTATGCTGTGGAACAGAATCCCGGTCCATGTGAGACAGAGCACCTCGCTGGCTCTGTTCAAGAGGAATCTTGACCAGTGGATGGGAGATCGTAGGTTTACCCCGGGGATCATCTCTGTATCACTGCTGGACAGAGGCACGGCAAACTAATGGGTATAGTATTCTTCAACCTAAGGGGTGGTGAAAGCCACACAACTCTGGCTAGGCTTATAAATGCCCTAGGGCAGATAGCCTAGTATGAACCTATTTAAACATTGAGATGAGAAATACAAAAGTACAAAATGCTCCGCAACATAAGTAAAACCAAATATAATGTCGATGTACATGTGGACAGCTGCAAATCCATAGGGGTGAGAATACAAAATGACATCATATTCCATAACATGTATCAAGTCAAAATATAACACTGTGAGGAATGATTTCCAGATGGCCGCAGAAAGTTTATATCAAATCATCTGGTGACTTAAGTTCATAGGTGTGTACTAGGCTAATGGAGCCTTTACAAGCCTAGCCCATAGAAGTGCTGTCCCTCCAGCATGTTCTGCTGATTGTGGTAATGAGGTTGAGGTCTCTGGAGCATGTGATACGGATGGATTGGGATTTCTTTATATGTAGTATTTCCAACAGAGCTGGGTCAGTAATGGCTTTGTAAGTCAAGCAGACATCACCTCTAAGTAGGCGATATGAGACAGAGAATAGCAGGAGTTTTTTGAGTCTGTTCATGTGGAACATTGTTTAATGCCTATGATCCCTTTTGTGAGGTACTTCTGTGGCCTTTCCAGCTGTTGCAGGTGTCTAGTGAGTTACATGCCAAATGGGGCATTCTACTCGACTGGTCTAATGAGGGAAGAGTAGAGAAAGATGTTGACCTCTTTCTTCCTGAATGCAAAACCCTTGGTAATGAGATGTGCCACATAGAGGGACTTTCTGACCACAGTGGCAATGTGGTGGTCGAAGGAGAGGTTGCTGTCAACCTGTGCCCCCAGATCTCTTATAATGCCTTCAGCATTCATTGGGCTCCCATCAATGTGGTAATTAATGGGAACTGAGTTTTTACCAAAGGGGATGACGACGCATTTTTTTTTTGGCGTCAAGCTTAAGGCCAAGATTTTGACACTAGTCATTAGTCTCAGTGAGGCCTTTCTGTAGGATATCTACATCACTTGGGTAGTTAATAATGGTTTCCAGCTTGCAGTCATCTGTGAACTTGGTCAGCCAGAGTCCCTTTGTGTTGATCTGGACTTCTGAGAAGTAGATGCCGAATATGAGAAGGAATATGAGAAGACCCAGGACCGATCCCTGTGGGACTCCACTCATGACTGGTTGTCAGTCTGACTTGGAGTCCGCTACTTTCACACTGTGTGCTCTATCTGTGAGCCAATTTTCACCCCTCCTAGTGATATAGGGGTTGATGCCTAGTTTGTTGAGTTTATCAATAATTCCCAAGTGAGGAATGGTATCATAGGCCTTGGCCAGATCGAGGTAGGCTGTATGCCTGCCTTACCTTCATCCACAGTCCCGGTGACTGACTCAAAGAAGTCAACTAGGTTGAGCAGGCATGATCTCCCTTTCACAAAGCCAAATTGCATGGGGTCTAGAGTTTGGAGATTTCCTATATCTTTGTTAATCAGGTCCATGATGATGCTCTCCATAGCTTTACATATAAGACTTGTCAGGCTAATGGGGCTATAATTCCTGGGGTCTGTAGTCGCTCCCCCTTTATGGAGATGGATGACTGTAGCACTGCACCATTTGATAGAGACAAAGCCTGAGGTGAGGGTCTGACTGAACAGGGCACACAGATGTGGTGCCAGCTTGCATTGTAGTTCATGTAGAACACAGCCAGGGATATTATTGGGTCGCATGGAAACTGTATTCTTTGCCTTGGACAATGCAGCTTTAACCTGTACTGCAGTAATGCTGGGTCCCTGGCATTCTTCCGGTATTGTGAGTGGTCATTTGGGGGGAGAGGAGTAAAGTTGGCACTGAATCTGTCGGCAATATCTGTTGGCTGAATATAGGAGGATGTGCATATGGGACATTGCTCGCTCTGTTCCTAGCAAGAGTTGAGGAATCCTGACCTTGAATCAAGACATGGTCAGTAGGTAAAATGAGCACTTTGAGAAACTTCTGGACTCAGTGCAGATGACCCCCTTTGGGATGTAGTTCCAAAAGGAATTGGTGATCTTGAATTTAGTTCTGTAGATGAGATTAGTGTGGCATTTAAACAATTCAGAGGTGGTACAGCTACACGAGTGAATAAGATTGTTAGAAATGCTGAAGATGATGGATATTGTTGTGCTGTCCTAGTTAATGTACTTTTTTATTGTTGTATGTACAGTACCTCTAGATTAGCAAATTGGGGTGGTTGTGACAATTGCCAGAAAGGATTGGAAAGTGCTTCCTATGTATATAGAGATTACATTGCACAGCCTCCCAGGGAAGGTTGATTCCAAGTGTTTGGAAAGGAGACTAGTAGCTGTGTCTATGACTCAGGATGAGCAGTTTAGGTTCCTGCCTTGTTGTAGGACACAGGATCAGCTCTTTTTGTCTGTCTTTGCATAGATATTGGAGAAGCAGTGAAAGTTCATCATTGTGGTCTACGGATGTTTTCTGACACTAGACAAGACATACGACCACATATTTTGGAATGTTTTGTGGGAATATCTACAAAGGTATAGGATCTCTAGGCTACTGCTGCACACCATTCCATCATTATTTGTAAAGCAAAAGTTAAACTACATTTTCATTATTAAGTCATACACATGTATGCTCAGTATAGGATTCCACCAAAGATGTGCCTTGCCTCACTTTCTATTTATGATTTCCTTGGACAGGGTATTGTGATACTCCCAAGGTTTGGAAACTATCCAGTTTGGAAAGACTAGGATTACTTCTTTTTTTGTTTGTGGATGGTGATGCCCTTTTGGCTTCGAATAACTGTGATCATTACTATACAGTGAAGTAGTTTACTGCTGAGTGCGAAGTGATCAGAATGAAAATCATCACCTCCAAACTGAAAATGTGGTTCTCAGAAAATAGTAATTACATGTATAGCAAAAAACTTCCGACTCTCCACGTAACAAAATTTTACTTTTTATTTATAAAAACAAACAGAAGGTAAGCGCTTTCGCGTATGCTACCATACGCTTCATCAGACAGTTTGAATGTAGTAACATCAGAAAATTTATAGGGAGGCTCAGCCAATAGACAAGTGCATTGAATTAATCAATTAACCACATATGTAATTAGAGAAAAATTCAAACCTTAAAACATTCAGAGATTTAAAGGAAGACTGTATTTAAAAACTGCTGATTTAAAAATTCTGATTAAAAAAATATATAAGCAATAAAACACATAAACAGACATACATACATAAAATAGAATAGAATGAAGTAAAACGAACCCTACATGACACTTCAAAAGTATTCAAAAAATTCATTGCAACGGAGCAAGTGTTTCTTATTCTAAACATGATGCTTCAGAAGAATTCAAAGGTTCATTACAACTGAACAAGTGTTCCTTGTACTAAACGCATATTAATACAATATTGAATATTGAATACCTCTGAAGGTAGGGGAGCAGACCTCCCTCATGGAAGGGTTTAAGTAACTTATGGTCTTACTCATGAGTGAGTGCTGAGTTTATCAGACCTCAGTTAAAGCATGAAGCACTCCATTTACAAATCCACCTGGATCACTATCTACATCTACAGACACAGGTTATGGGTAGTGACTGAAGGGATGAGACTGCAGACAGAAGCAGAGGAAATCAGGTTGTTTATTAGAATTCAGTTAGAGGAATCAATTGAGAAGCTTAGCAGTATATATCAGAGCAGAGCTAGAATTCTTCTGCAGAGGTATAAGTAGGTACAGCTAGCTGTTCTAGTGCTCTCCCAAAGTGCCTGAAGTCTGACCGAAGAGCAATACCAGCACTGATTTCTAAATTCTGGAAATGCAATAAAGCATACTAAAGTCATATCGACAATCTGCTGATCATGTCAAGTAGCACTTTGCAGTCAGGGCACCTTCCCCCTTAGCCTCACCCTAGCTTCACCTCTGCTCTTCAGGGTTGACATGAGTCAGTTGAAGTACTTTTAGGCACCTAATGAAGATGTTCTTAGGTACTTCCCTTGTAAGGTCCACTGGCTTGGCCCACTGGGTTGGAGTATTGGTGTTGAGCTAAAACTCTGCAGAAATTATGGCACTCATAATCGTGGGAATCTCTGAGAATCCTGTAGGATGAATGGGAACTACTGTCAAAGACAGAGAAGCCTGGTCTGCCCTGTCCAGATTGCTACTTAACACAGCCCACACCAAGGCAAGCAGATTAAATATTCTGTTGTACACATATGCAAAAATGAGCATATTTGCTTTCCTTTTAATGAAAATGTGTAATAAATGAGTGAATAACATATACATATAAAAAATGACATTTTTCTGAAATACTAGGGGTACTTGATTTGTTTTCCTGGGGAAATGTACTGTGTCCATGGAGTCCTAGCCTCAGTTCTGGCCGTCCTGGAGACAAAAGTATATAGAAATAAGTTAGAAGTAAAATGTAATACACATAAGGTTTAAAAACAGGTTCTAAGCCTTACATCAGTCCATTCAATTGAACTAGAAAGGGAGCATAGCAACCTTTTAAACTGGTTTTATGTAATAAAGCTAAAACAAACTTGGAGCGTAATCAGAGCCATGCTGCTTGATGTCCTCTGTAGACTTAGGAAAATTCTTTTTGCATGTTAGCTAATCCATTTTACTGGCAAGAAAACCTTATGCCGTTATTTCATTTTACTATCTAGGACTTCAGCTTGACTACTGTTTTCCCATGAAACATTGCTTGTTGATTTTTGCATATTTGTTTGTTTTAATTCTTTTTTTTACTCATTACATTGTGGTAGTGTTCTTTACTTTACACCAATCATGCTAAGTGCTATGCACATTAATAAAACTGAAGTTGTAATTTTTGTTATGAGGCTGATGAAACTGATTTACAGGAATCCTGGCACAAGGCATTTTGTGACTACTAAAATGATAGCAGATATTATTAATAATTAATGCAAACATAAAGAAGTTGTAGCTAACATTAATACATTGCAAGAAATTCAGTAAAATATTAACTTTACAAAAATTATATTGTCAGGCTGAAAGTAGGCAAACGAAATGAATCAAGTTCTTCATTATTTGTATTAACTGTTCGGGGGAAATTTCTGATTCACATGGACTGTTGTTAAGCTCAGTCTAAGAGTATTTACTCAAGCAGTATAAAATAATCTCTTGTCTTTCAGCTTTTCCCAGTTAGGGGTTGCCACAGCAGAACTCCGGTCCGCTAATGATTGGCAGTAGATTTTTACATACTGGCTTGCCGGGCCTAATGTACAACCTTCAACGAAGGAACGCCCATTCACGCATGTCGCCACACAGAAGACGCTCTAACTGAGAATTGAACGGGCAACGTCTAACTGTGAGGCGACAACGCTACCGCAGCACCACCACCACAGTAAGCAATATAAAATAATAATACCAGTGTCAAATATAAAAATATACAACTTGTGAGTGTGTGGATGTGTGTGTGTGTGTGTGTGTGTGTGTGTTTGTCTCTGTGCATATATCTTTCTCTGCCTAAATACTGTATATATGTATTTATGTCTCTGTGTGTACCTGTCTCTCTCTCTCTCTGTGTGTGTGTGTATATATATATATAGATGTATGGCTCCACTTTCAAATTTTGAAAATCTAAAACTTCAAAGCTCTAAATACCGATGCCCAGAAGATTGAAGCTTTGGATTCTCAAAACTTGTCAATGGAGATTGCTGTACAGTGCAGAACAGGAACTTTACCATTCTGTTCACAGTCGTGTGATCTCGAAATTATATGTTTAAGTAGCAGGGAGTGTGGGGGGCGCAGGGAGGCTTTTCCCCTTGCAAAAACGCTAGTTGTGAACTTTTATTGTTTTAGATTTTTTTTCAAGTTTTGAGATTCCAATATATATATATATATATATATATATATATATATATATATATATATATATATATATATATGCATATACACACACATACACACGAGTATGAGAGCACTGAATTTGGAATAAATAATGTTTGGGCATCATCTGTTTAGTTGGCCACAGCTGGTCTACTAAACAAATGGTCAACAGGTGCGCAATACTGCACAGTTCTCGGGGTTAGGTAAAAATGCACTTTCCGCAATAGTGTGCAATCTCGGAGTTCATATATGTAATTAACAAGGGAGGGAGTGTTAGTTTTATTTTAAATTGCATGTGCTGAGGTTGACTGTTAGTACATGTGTATTTGCATTGTAACACTGATGTTTTTCTGTGGTCGATGTTTGAGACTTCGACATGTGGGTGACTTGACAAAAGTGAGTATACACACACACACACACACACACACACACACACACACACACACACATATATTTGGAAAACACACCACCATTTTGATATTGCACATTGACGGGGCATCAGAAATTACATAGCCTTCAGAAAAGACACTGTAAATAGGGAACACATTAATTTTCATTATTATAAATATTTGTCTTGTGATATGCTAGCCGGTATGAAATTTGAAAAAAGGGGAGTGAAACTGTAAGAGAGAATTAGAATTTACATGCGTGTGAATAGTAGAGATAGGCCGAGTTAAAAATGTTATGGAGTAGGATGGGGAAGGTTATCCTGGAAGCATTTGTATAGGACAGCTTCTCAATGATTTTCTTTTTTTTTTCTTTTTTAATACTCTCATCACTTATTTTACCATTTTTCTCACTGAGTCACCTTTAATTTAAAATATCTCAGTATGCTACAATTCAGTCACAACCGTATCTCTAATCAGTGTTTTACTTGCTTCTTAACGAAAACTTAATTTCAGTAGTCTGCACATTATAGGAATTGTATTTGAACATTATAAATATGTTGTATAATTAATTTTTTTCTGGAGTTTATATTCTCCAAATGTTTTGTTTTTTTGTACCTTAAGTACTCTCCTTGCTTCTAAAATGACTGTGGAGCTTTTCAGCCCGGGCCTCCAGTGAAAAAGGGCTATCAGCCCAATCGGACAAACCCGGTCAACAACTGTAAAATTAATTAATAAATAAATATTCTTCCAGAAACTTTGGTTCATAGTTTCATAGGTGTTTATTAGGCTAACAACCACAAGGGCCTTTTTAAACATAGCTACATCCCGGATATCTGACAAGTTCTGGTACCCCTGGTAAGTGTAAGCAGGGTCGTGGGAGATGAATTATTTATAAGCAGAGGCTGCCTTTGGGTAATATTCATTACTTTTTAGGGATGTGGGAAAGGATTCTCATAGTCGGTGTGCTAGAACTGAGAAGCTGTGGTCGCTGCAGCAAAGTATGATGGTACATTTGAGGGAAGTGATCTCAGGCTTTTGTGGGATTGCCTGATTAGGAGTCTGCTACTGAGAAACAGAATTGTTTATATTTGAAGATGCTTGTAAAGAAAGGAACAAGGACTAGGTATACCCTCTGTCAGATGAGGAATAATTTAGTTTTTGTTAAGACCAGGCAGTGGTGGTTGTGCCAAGGGGCAAGAGTTATAAAAAGCACTTTTGGTTAAATTTAATCATACCTACAGGGAGTCGAAGTTGACAGTGAGGGGGAGGCTGTATTCATGCTGTACTAATAGTATTTATTTAACAGTTGTTGTTTTCTTTTCCAAAGACAGGATAAGTGAAATTTTCCAGATCCAGAAGATTAGCTTATTTTTGTCTTATCTTTGTATCTTCTTTGTAATGTTAAAATGTAATGTTTGTTATTATCTAATGCATGGATACTTGCATTTTGTGTGATGTTGACAGTCCTTGTAACACTGATTTGGATTTGTCAGTCTTTTGATGCAAGGGGTAATTTTGCTGGATCCCAAACAACATTGCTTCTGTTTTTATTTTGAGCTAAGTATAAGCTGCATTTTGTTAAGATGTGTGTGGAGATGGACTAGATCTCATTGTAGGAGATCTTGTAGGAGATTTTCAATTATTGGAAGATGGGGCCTAGTCTTTAAAAATAATTATATTATCTGCATATCCAACATGAAAAGTTGACAAACTAATAAAAACCATAAATGCAAGGGTAATTTCCAAAACTTTATGTTAGAGCTTTCGTTCAATTTTCATACATGAATTTCTTCAGACAAATTTCAAAAACAAAATGCACAAGTTAAATACTTCTGGTAAATCATGACATCATAAAAGTGATTAAAGTCTTAGTCATACACCGTCTCAAACAGGCTAAAGGTGTAATACATATCACACAATACGTGCTATAAAAAATATATTAACAGTATATAAAAAAGTATAACAAAAAATATATATAGTAATAAAATTCAATAATCTAATACTAAAGAGTTCTAAAATAAGAGGTCAATCACCTCTCAAGAGATTTTAGTTTCAAAATACATTTTAGGCAACACTGATCGTTAAGACCTGGATATGTGTATGCATTCAGCCTTAATTGCCAGGCCAGTTCTTTTTCTTCCAATCTCAAGGAGCAAGGTCCACCTCTAACATCTTTAGTAACTTGTTCAATAACTAAGTAATGGAAGTGGTGGCCATGATTCTCAATAACATGTTTAAACAGGTTTAAACCTATACTTAATAATGATGTTCTAACATCGAACACAGTTGGTTTAAACATTGACGATTCACCAGCTATGGTAATAAATACAGGGCATACTCATTCCACTGTCCCAGTTATACATAACAATTTTTCTTTGAATTTTATTACCCCTTTTTCATTGGATGCCAAAATTTTGAGGGACATCCTTTCTAAGAATTGGTCTCTTCTTAGTGACGACCCAGTAATTCGACAAAAATAGGGGCCACTCCTGCAATGGTATTTAAAAGGGGCCAGAATCTGAAAAACATATTTGACAAAAGAACTAGATCTGTACCTACCAGCTTTGGGATGTATAAATATGGTAGATGCAATTTCTGCAAATATGTGGAAGTTACTAGTAGAATTTGTATTAATAACCGTAGTTATGGTATTTACGGAAAATTTAATTGTAACAGCTGTGGTGTTGTGTACCTCGCTATTTGCCAAGCATGCCAATGTTTTTATGTTGGTAAAATGGAGCATCATTTTAAGCAACGAATGTATAAACATCAGTAAAATATTAGCAAACACATTTGTACTAGTGCTTTGGCGAAACATGTTATTGAGAATCATGGCCACCACTTCCATTACTTAGTTATTGAACAAGTTACTAAAGATGTTAGAGGTGGACCTTGGTCCTTGAGACTGGAAGAAAAAGAACTGGCCTGGTAATTAAGGCTGAGTGTATACACAAATCCAGGTCTTAACGATCAGTGTTGCCTAAAATGTATTTTGAAACTAAAATCTCTTGAGAGGTGATTGACCTCATATTTTAGTATTAGATTATTGAATTTTATTACTAAATATATTTTTGTTATATTTTTATATACTGTTAATATATTTTATAGCATGTATTGTGTGGTATGTATTACACACAATTATCTGCCTCTAGCCTGTTTGAGAGGGTGTATGACTTTAAGACTTTACTTTTATGATGTCATGATTTACCAAAAGTATTTAACTTGTGCATTTTGTTTTTGAAATTTGTCTGAAGAAGTTCATGTATGAAAACTGAACGAAAGCGCTAACATAAAGTTTTGGAAATTACCCTTGCATTTGTGGTTTATATTACCCCGCATATAAAATTACTGAAGATGAGGAAATGTCTGCAGGAAGACTATTTATACTTACTGAGAATAGTAGAGGAGAGACAACTGATCCTTGAGATCCCGAACATTTAGCAGGATGAGGACAGAAAGTATGGAATCTAATTTGGCTTGGCAACTTCTGTCAGAAAGCAGGTTCCTAAATCAGCATATGTTACATTGTTACTCAAGCCAGTGGATAGAGAACAGCTTGTGGTTAAAAAAAAGTGATACATGTTTAACAATGTATAGACAGTCTGGATTTAATACAGCTACTGGATTTGTCACTTCTGTTAACATCCGTTGCATCATGAATCTAAGGTTCAGGTAGCTATTGTAAAGATGCTGAATTGGTGATGGACTGTGAACAAGACATTTGTAGTAAAGATTTATTAGTATTATTCAGAAAAACCCTTGGAGTCCACTTTTCCCTCTGAAACTTCTCGATGCATGTACACATCTGGTAGCTTCACAGAAACACTATAAGCCACACAGACAGAATATAAAACTGAAGTAAATGCTCTTGTCTGTGTTAAAACTTTTATTTATTTTTATTTATTTATTTGCAGTTGTTTAACCAGGATAGTCCATTGGGCCAAAAGAACTTGTTTTCAATGGAGTCCTGCGGAGAAAAGCTTTAACACAAAGGTTACAGACAGATTACAGCAATTTACAATTTAACTATTTCTGGTTCTAAGACAAAACAAAAATACTGAGGTTACAATAACATTTTTTTTTTTTTTTTTAGAAGGAGAACATTGCTCTAGTAAATATACGGTTTCTTAAGATGAAATAGGATTACTAGATAAGAAGAAGTTAGTTGCAGTAGCTTGGAATGTGCTAGATGCAAATATGAAGTTGTTGTCTGGAATATGTGAGATGGATGAGTGTATTGTGAATAGGCTATGAGGGTGGGAGCAGGAGCATCCCCATGTGGATGTTAGATGGGAGTGAAGCGATGTTTTAAAGGATGGGAGGCTAGTGATAGTGCGAATGGAGGGAGGAAGGGAGTTCCATAGGCGTGCTAGGGAAAAGGACAGGAGGTTTTGTCCTGGGGGGGTGAAGGGGTTTGTACACTTCTATTAGGTTTTGATTGCTGGATCTTAGAAGTCTTTGTGGGTGGTGCATTTTAAAGGTAGAGGAGAGGGAGGGGTGAAAAATGAGTTTGTGAGCATAGGTGAGCTGGGTATAGGAGAGGTAGTTGGGAAGCTCTAACCAGTTTAGTTTGTGGAGAGGTGCACAGTGATGGGTTGATTTGTTGCTTGTGGCGTATCTGACTATTTTATTATAACAAGAGGACAGTTTAGTTTTGAGAGATGATTGTAGGTTTGTTAGGAGAGGGGCACCATAAAGAAGGGAGGGTATGAGAAATGTAGTAGAGAGAGTGAGCTTAGTAGCTGAAGTGAGATATCAATTGTATCGGTAGAGCATGCCAAGTTTTTGGTGGTTTTTTTTATGTTTAGTCGTAGATGGGAATTGAATTTAAGCTAGTCATCGATCTGGACTCCTAGAAGTTTGGTTTCAGATACCAGTTCAAGAGGTGTATTATTTTGGCTGGTGATGGAGAATAGTTTTCTATCAATGCCTTGTTCACAGTCCATCACCAATTCAGCATCTTCACAATAGCTACCTGAACCTTAGATTCATAATGCACGGATGTTAACAGAAGTGACAAATCCAGTAGCTGTATTAAATCCAGACTGTCTAATTTAATGTTATGTTGTCCCATCTCGCCTTCAGTCTTGCTACTTTGGGTTCGGTGCCGAAACCTTGGCTCCAACTCGGCCTATACTAAAGCTCGAGAGCTTCTACTGGCTCGAGGCTGAATACCTATCCCATAGTGCTTAGTGGCTATTCCCCAGATCTTGTTTGCCGCTTGAAGCTTCAGGATTGTCTTCACTGGCTCAGGCTTGGAAAATTTAATATTTTATGTATTTTTCTAACTTTTCTGTCAAATTGTTAAGTTATTTTTATGTATTAGTGCTATAGTAACAGTCTTGTGCTATTTTTAGCCCTTTTTAAACCTTGTAAGTTTATTTTGCGGCTATCTTTCTTTGGGCTTTATTTTCTCCACAAGAATCCCTTTTTAATTTAGAGGATTCTTGCCCTTTTTTTTCCTTCTGTATAAGCCTTTTAGGAGTAATCTGTTTAGGAGGAGATAGTTGTTTAACTTAGAGACTTCTCCTCCCCTCTTTTTTCTTCTCTTTAAAAAAAATGTACTGCTGTGGCGACCGATAATGGGAGCAGCCGAAAGAAGAAGAAGACAAATGTACTTTATTTTAGATGCTTGTTTCTTTGCTGCTTTCTTTTTATAACAGTTATAATTGTTTTAACTTTTATTGAGAAATTTCCTTCCAGTTAGTATGTCTAAGGAACCAGCTAAGGAACATAAGTCAGGATTCAAAAAGTGTGATTCCTGCACTCAGAAGATGTCCATTACTGATGGACACACTAGTTGTGTGTACTGTCTGGGTCCACTCCATCTTCAAGACTCTAGTTCCATTTGTCATAGTTTTAGTGCCAGAGTCTTGCAGAAGTGGAGGAATAAGCTTATATTGAGGGGCTTATTGAAAGTGGATGAAGGAAATCAGATTAAAAAATCAGACAAGACTCCAAAGTCTGCTTCATCGGCTCCAGTGTCTGAGTCGACAAGCAGCACCAGGCATGATGCCTTCTCGGCTCCGAGAGTTATCAGAGCCGAAAAACATGGTTCTCCATCAGCTCTGTCTGTCTCATCAGAGCTGTTAGAGCCGAAAGAGGAACCAGTCACTGTCCTTGGAGCCTGTTCACTCGGTGTCACTCTCTCCTTTATTACAGTTGGTGGCAGGTAGCCAAAAGTCTTCCAGTCATTCCTCTAGATCCTCCATGTTATCAGATGAGGACATGGAGCGGGTAGTGAAGAGGTTGCTTCAGACCCAGGCCCTAGCTGAAATTCTTTTAAGGCCAGCCCATCGGACCTTGGAAATGACAACAGTATTTTCTACTATGCCTATTAATCCTCCACCTCGGATGAGTTTGGAGCCACAGAGTATGGAAATCATTGTGCTGGATCCACTGGACCCAGTAATTACTAATATCTTGGATCCGGCCTCTGCTTCGGTTTCTTCTATGCTTTTGTCCATCGAGAGACCTGGGAGCTGACAATCCCTGGTCAGCTCTGGGGGGGGGGGGGGGGGGAGTCAGGTCGGACCCTTGTTGGAGCTGGCTCTCCCACTCGGCGCCTCGGCTCAGGTGAGTTCAGCTCCCGTATCTGCCTCAGAGCCACCCTCTTCAGTGCTGAGGAGATCTCCCGGTCTCTAGGGTCCAGAGTCTCTCTCGGCCCAGGACTACAGTGCCTTCGAGGTGATGCGGAGTGTGCTCTCCTCTGAGTCTACTCCACCTTTGGCTCCAGTCTCTCTTCCCCCCAAAGGGACTGGTGTACACCTCTTCATTACCTCTCCATCAACCACAGAATAGAGAGTCAGTACCCCATGAAGCCACAATGGGTGGATCCTCCTCTTCTGATACCTCTCCAGAACACCCCTGACCCCAAGGAGGTCCCTCGGAAGAGACAGTGTAAGAGGAAACACATAGACTCCCCTGAGTCTGTCACTTCTGATACCGATTTAGAGGCTTCAGAAGGGTCTCCAAGGTCCCCCTCTGAGGATGTTTCCTTTTTAGACATCCTGGAGATCCTTAAACAGAGGGGTGGCCCCCTTTTCCCTTCTGAAGATGACTCGGTATAATTGGAGGCATTTGGCTGTCGCCTCTCCACCTCTTGGGTGTCTCCACCTTTCGACCCTCTCCTGGGTTTGGTTAACCGGAAGGTGTGGGACTCTCCGGACTCAGTGGACCCCTTTCCGCGAAGGCCTAATATAAGTTCATTATAGCCCTGGAAGATAGGCAGTACTTAACTAAAGGGTTCCTGTAAATGCAATGGTGGTGGCAGCAGCCACAAAAAAGGAGCTGTCTGAAACTTCTGTATCTGTTCATCCACCGGACAAGGATTCTCATATGATGGATAGATACGGGAAGCGTATGTTCTCTTCAGTGGGCTTTACTGTATGGTCACTGAATTATTTGTCGCATTTCATGCAACTTCAGAGGGATCTCTTAAAAGAGCTAGGAGATACCCTGCAAGGTGCTACAACCCAGGACTTATCAGATAAGGTTAACTCCCAGCTTGCAACCTTAACCTCCATATCTAGCTCCTCCATGCAGCTCATATCTTATGCAGCCGATGGAGCGAGCAGGGCAGCAGGCACAGGAATAGCTCTTCATAGACATTCCTGGATGCACCTTTGTGAGTTTGCAGAACCCTTCCGTTCTTTCTTTATTGACACTCCCTTTGATGGATCGTCATTGTTCGGGCCTAAAGTAAAAGAAACTCTCACCAGGAGCCAACAAGATGGTAAGACTCTGTCTGTCATTGGAGTCTGTTTTTCCACCCCTACCAGACCTTATCCTAAAGGTCAAAAGAGTGGGAAAATGTGGTTCTGTAAGTCCAAAGGAGCCTTATCTGACACTCGTGGTGATCCTTCCCCCAGGGGCAGAGGAAGAAACAACGGAAGATGCCATCCACGTGGCAGAGGGTGTCAGCAAAACCAGGGTGACAGAGATACTTTCTCTGGTAGGCCCTTCCAGCACTCCTAAAGGAGGCCCATCTGTCCATCTCCGGAGGCAGTTGGGGGGAGGATATCACTGTACCTGGAAGCCTGGCTGAATTTGACTTAAGACAAATGGGTACAGTCCATTGTATCCAGAGGATACAACATTCCCTTCCAATGTACACCTCAACCACCAAAGTCTATCCCAGACATTCCACTCGGTCAGAGGGATCAAGCAACACTAGACATACAAAAGTTGCTAGAAAAAAAGAGTCATCCAAGAAGTCCCCGCAGACCAGTTAGAATCTGGAATTTACTCAAGGTTCTTTTTAGTTCCAAAAAAGACAGGGGACTGGAGACCCATATTGGATCTCAGCAAACAAGTTGGTGAGAAAATCAAAGTTCCAGATGGTAACACTGCAGTCTATACTCCCGGATTTTGGCAAAAGAGAATTGGATGTGCTCGTTAGATCTTCAGAACGAGTACTACCACATAAAGATGGACAGGCGCTCAAGAAGATTTCTACACTTCTGGCTGGGAGCCAGTTATTACCAGTTTAGAGCTCTGCCTTTTGGACTTACCACAGCCCCCAGGGTGTTTACCAAATGCATGGCAGTAGTCATGGCTCATCTGAGACACCAAGGATTCCAGGTGTTTCCATACTTAGATGACTGGCTCCTAACTGCCACCACCAAGCAACTACTGATCAGAGCAAGAGACTACACCATTTATCTTTTCTCAAATCTAGGCATTACTATAAATACAGAAAAATCTACCTTGTTGCTATCACAGCATATTACATTCATTGGTGCAGATTTAAATACAAATGACATGTTGGCAAAGCTACCTCAAGAAAGAATACAGATGCTATGCAGTCAAGTGATTATTTTACTCAACAAGAACGGAGTACAGGCAAGATTTGTGCTGAAAATCCTAGGCTGAATGGCAGCGTGAGAATACTGCAGTGGCTGCTATTCGCCCAATGGTCCATGCAGGACTTACCCATGTCTCACGAAATTTTCATAACTCCTTCCTGCAAGAAGGACTTACTGTGGTGGGTTCATGCCACTCGGGTAACAATAGGCAGAACATTTGTACTTCCTCAGCCTATTGCTACAGTAACCACGGATGCGTCCCAGGTAGGATGGGGGGGCATTATCTGGGACAGGCAGTCCAAGGAGTTTGGAAAGATGAGTACCATTTGCATATCAGTGTCCTAGAGATGCTGCTGGCGTTGCAAGCACTTCAGGACTCTCTTCCCAAGGGGACTGTTGCAATTCAGACAGACAATATGTCGGTGGTTTGGTACATCAACAAGTAGGGGGAACCAGATCCTACCCTCTATGTCGAGAGGCCCAGAGAGTATGGCAATGGGCGATATCTTCTCATCGCTTTCTGGCAGCAATGCATATCCCAGGGAAATCCAGCGTTATAGCAGACAGGTTAAGTAAAACAATTCTCATGCCTCTCGAGTGGTCCCTCAGTCAGGAAGTTGCGAACCAAATTTTTCACACATTGGATCAGCCTTGCTGTGACCTTTTTGCCACTCCCTTCAATTCCAAATGCAGCAACTACTTTGCCCTAATTTCCTCTCCGGGAGAGTCACTGAGGGATGCACTGATTCACCTTGGCCCCTGGGTTTTCTTTATGCTTTCCTCTCATTTCCCTTGATTCCAAAGGTCATACAGAAAGCAAAGTTGTTGAGTTGCAGTTTAATTCTCATTGCGCCATACTGACCTCGTCACATTTGGTTCCCCTTCCTTTGGCCCTACCTTCAGGAGGACCCATGGATCCTGGACCCAGTGCCAGATCTTCTGATGGATCAGTCAGGAAGGATCCATCCTGCACTCCACACCCTCAAACTGACAGCTTGGCTGCTCCACTTCCGCTCTTAGCCAGGCTTCTGGAATTGTCCCCTGTAGTTCATCACATTCTAGTCTCTTTGCGCAAGCAGATGACTAGGAATCTCTATGTGAGCAAATGGAAGCGTTTTTCTTGTTGGGCTGACAAAAGACATATAGATCCTTTTACAGCATCTATACCTCTAATTCTGGAATTTCTAACAGAAACCTTTAATCAAGGGGCAGTGGCAGCCACTATCAGAGTTCAGTTAGCTGCTCTTTCTAATTATCATGTGGGAGAATCAGGATCTAGTCTAATGTCTCGTAGACTATGCAAAGCCTTCGTAAAAGGCATTTTTCTGTTAAGACCTCCCATCAGAGAACCTCCTCCTCCTTGGGACCTCAACTTAGTATTGTCATCTTTGATTCTGCCCCCTTTTGAACCAGCATCATCTTGTTCATTAAAATTTTTATTTTGGAAAACACTCTTCCTGACAGCAATTACTTCAGTCAGGAGAGTGTCAGACTTACAAGCCTTGTCTA
Organism: Protopterus annectens; assembly: GCF_019279795.1. Taxonomy (NCBI): domain Eukaryota; kingdom Metazoa; phylum Chordata; order Ceratodontiformes; family Protopteridae; genus Protopterus; species Protopterus annectens. The sequence continues at coordinate 125,226,608 of NC_056749.1, forward strand.
TCCATCCACCTTATTTGATCTTCCATAAAGATAGAGTTTCCCCCAGAACAAATCCTTCCTTTTTACCGAAAGTTTGTTTTCAAGCCAATTTAAACCAGAGTATAGAATTACCAGTGTTTTTTCCAAACTATGGCAACAAGGCAGAGTATAATCTTCATCAACTGGATGTGCACAGACAGTTACGTTTTTACTTGCACAGGACCAAAGAATTTAGGAAGTCAGACCAATTGTTTCCTATTCAGAAAATACAAAAGGTTTGGCAGTCTCAGAAGTTACTTTGTCCAAATGGCTTACTGAAACCATCACATATGTCTATGATTCCCACAACAAGGAACTGCCAGGGAAAATAAAGGGGCATTCAACTAGAGCAGTAGCTACCTCCATTGCTTTTAAGTCCAGATTTCCACTGGATTCAATTTGTGCTGCTGCTGCTGCTGCATGGGTTAACCCTCATACTTTTATTACTCATTACAAGAAGATGTGGCCTCCCGGAACAGGGCATCCTTTGGTTCCACTGTCCTGAGGAGTTTATTCCCTTGAGCCACCCAAGAAAAAGGTACTGAGGACTCTGTCCCAAAGTAGCAAGACTGAAGGTGAGATGGGACAACATAACATAAAGAAGTTATGTACTCACCATAATGTTCCATGTTTGTTGTCCAGTATCTTGCCCTCAGTCTTGCATCCCTCCCAGCCATCCCCCTCCTGGAGTATCTAGAGTAATGTTTTCTCAGAAATTGGCAGATAAGGTCTGATCCCCTTCTTGCCCTTTCTTGTTAATTTTTTGACAATGTTTTTTCATATATTATCCTTTTGGATATTGTACATATCATGGGAACCTTCCTTCTCAAACGAGATCTGGGGAATAGCTGCTAAGCACTATGGGATAGGTATTCAGCCTCAAGCCAGTAGAAGCTCTCGAGCTTTAGTATAGGCCGAGTCGGAGCCAAGGTTTTGGCTCCGAACTCAAAGTAGCAAGACTGAAGGCGAGATACTGGACAACAATCATGGAATATTATCTTGAGTACATAACTTCTTTTTTTTTTCACTAAAAAACAAAAAAAAAACACTCGTCTCTGCTAAATCTTCACTTTTATTTTAAAATAATAAAAATCCCTCATACCTCTGGTATTGAAAAGCATATTTTATGACATATGTTCTAGATAGTAATGTATTGTTAATGATTAGCAAGTAATGATACCAAAGCCCTTTCAAAAAATTATTGGATCATTTAAAGGGATGTACATCCGTATAAGAAAATCCATCTGTTTGTTTCCACATTTAGACCTCAAAGCTGATAAGGTAGTATTTAAGTATAAAATAACTTTCTTTATACAAGAGCAATTGCATCAGATCATTTTTAAGATGAAATGGTGTTAGTGATAATACCATAAATTCAATCTGTTAAGTTTTTTAGATGCCCCAAAAAAGTCTAGTTACTGGTTCCTTATACTATCCCCAGGTACTGCTGTTCTCATTTTAAGCTCTCATTTGGTTTCCCTTATTTATACTTTGGGACAACTACAGAAGATGGCATACATAACCATAACCCCTTATGAATTACAAGTTAAACATTGTTGTATATTGTACATGGTGCCATTTAAAAGGCAATTTTCTCCTTGTCTCATATAGAAGTTCATAGGTACTTACTGAGCTTACAGCCAAGCAGACCATTGAGAAGCTCAGCCACATTACCCAGTACCAGTAGAAGAGTTACAATGTCTCCTTTTTCTATATTCCTGGAGAAAAATTGGCAAACACCCATATTGTTATCTAGCCTGGTTTTAAAGGTTGGTAGGGATGTACTCTGGTTGATAGGTAATGGCAGCCTATTCCAGAAGTGATAGATTCTCTGGGACAGGTATCTTTCATACCATCTGGTCATGTTACTGTGGTAGTTTAGGTTTAGGTAACTCTAGGACAGGTACTTGCTTTTCTATTAGCTCTGTTTAAGTGAAGGAGTTCAAAGAGTGCTACTGGAAGGTTAAGTAGAGATCACCCCTCTGGAGTCTGTATGTAAATGACATAGCTTTTCTGTCTGTCAGAGTGGCTAAAAGCCCTGAGACCTGAGATATTGTTTGGTGAGGAAAGGCTGAGGTCTTTCAAGCTGGTTGAAGTGCTTTAGCAAGGCTGAAGGATGCATCATATTAAATGATGAACCTGATAAGCGATGAATACATTGATCATGTAACTTCTTTAGACCTAAAGGAGATACCACAAAGGAAAAGATGTGCAAGGTTGAAGGATTTTTTAACCACCACAGAGATGTTGTGGTCAAAGGAGAGCCTGTTATTAACATTTGTTCAAAGTCCTTGATTACTGTATCAAATTTACATGGATAGGTGTTGTCTATATAGTAGACACTAATGATGCTACATTTACTAAAGGCATTATGTTTCCTTTCTTAGTGTGGAGGGTTGATGCTAAGCCCATAATTAATAAACTAAGCATCGGTTTGGTTCAGCCCATACTGAAGACTTTGAGTATCAAAATAGGATTTTATAACTGACTCCAGTTTGCAGTCATCAGCAAACTTGCTTAGACATACTTTCTTGATATTGCCTTTTAAGTGAAAGAAATATATACAAAAGAAGAAGGTCTCCAGGACAGAGCCCTGCAAGTGACACTGGTCAATTTTTTCTGTATAGAACAAATTCCCCCCAACCTTAATAGTATGCGTTCATCAGACAGCCAGTTGCCAGTAAACTATGACTAGATTAATGCTGAGTTGTGATGTCCAGTCATGGAGAATTGTCATGTTCCTTGGCAAGGTCTTTATAAACAGTGCAGATTGTTTTTATTCCTTATCCATGGCTTTAGTATTATTTTCAAAACAACTTAAATGCGGACCTGTGCTCAGCAAGCAAAGCTAAACTATGGATCAGCATTCTTTCACCCTTAGACAAACAACCTCCTTGCTTTTAAAACCAACCTTGTGATCTCCATTTTACAAAGGAACCTGGTGTATATCCAGGGATAAAGGCCACCCTTACAATTGTTGGAAAGTTCAGGTATAACATGTTCCATTGCCTTACAAATAAAACTGATGAGACTAATAGGCTTGTAATTGAAAGAGTCAGTACAGGGATAATCTTTAAGCAAAGACTCCACATTTGCCATTCTCCACACCCTATAGATATAACCAGTGGAAAGACTCCGGTTGAAGAGTTGATGGATGAGTTTTGCTAGGTGGACTTTGCACCTCTCAGCAGATATCCAGGAATATTGTCAAGAATTATAAAAGTGGCATTTTAGTTTTGGAAGTTGACAAAAGGATTTTGTCCAAATTGATCTCTGGATGGGAAGAAGAGGAATGGATGGGACAGAAGGGAGGCTAGTTGGAGGGAATTTCGAAAAGAATTTGTCTACAAGAATATTAGCAATGTCCCTCGGGTCAGAGAATGAGGTACTGTTATTGTTGTTGTTTATATCTAAACCTCCTAAAGCTAAAGACGGGCTTAAGATTATCCTTTTAATTAGCTGCAATCCTTAGTTCATAGTTGCCCTTATATTTTCTAATGATAAGTTTGAGGGGACTTGCTTTCTGGTCAATATATATATATATATATATATATATATATATATATATATATATATATATATAAAAACCCTATTCCTACATTTATAATTCTCTCTCTTGTGTATAGCCGCAGTTTTAAAAATGTAAAAACTGCTGTGAACCTCCCTATTTGAAATACTCTGTCCCTTCCTAAAAAAAAATCCGGGACAAGGTGGTACTATTTTCCTCAAATCTCCAGTGTTTCTTAATTATATCCAACAATTACTGTGTAAAAAAATTATGTAAATATACCTGCCAATGATAAATCTGACTCTTCACTTTTCAAATCATTCATTCCTCTTCCTCTGTTTTATAATACCCTGTGTGTGTGTGTGTGTGTGTGTGTGTGTGTGTGTGTGTGTGTGTGTGTGTGTGTGTGTACATGTGTTTATTTATTTACTTTTTGATTACTGGGAAGTCCGGCTGGGTTACAATAATGTTTTTCAGTTGAAGGCCTGGGAGAAAAGCCCCAAGAAATTGTAGATGTACAATATAACAAAGTTTAAAGAAACTCTACAGAAAGGATACAGTGAGAAAAATACATGAAATCATTACAATGCAATAAACAGGTGCTACTAAACAAATATAAAATGAATAGTAGTAGTAGTAATGTAGTAGAAATAATGTAATAGTAATGTAGTAGAAGTAATGTAGTAGTAGTAATGCAGCAGAAGTAATGTAGTAGTAGTAGTAGTAGTGTCATTGGTGTTCATTGTAGAACATTGCTAGAATGGGAGTGATCTAGTTAAATATAATAATGTTACTAAGCAGTAGAGAGTATCAAAACATAGGAGCTAAAGTGAAGGAATATGTGTCTATATTCCATCTGACAGGAGCTGACAGGAGAAACATACATTTCCCATGATCCCATGGGAAGACTGCAATAAACTCACTTTATTAAGACATAAAAAAGCCAGCTAGCGAGAAAGTTAGTAAAGGACAAGAGGAAATCTTGAGTATTTGGGCATCTCTATCCTGGAGAGAAAAGTTGGAGATTCTAGTGTGATTTGGATGTAGTTTGTTTTAAAAGCAAGGGTTTGGTTGTCTGAGGGCGGAGGAAATGCTGATCCATAGTTTAGATGTACTTGCTGAACAAGAGCCCCCATTTAAGTTGTTGGGTTTTTTTGGATTCTGCTAGGTATTGATGCTTTGATCAAATATTCTTTATGGCTTTGTGTCATTTTATATTACTGAGGGCTGGGGTCTTTTTTTGGATGACTGTGGCAAGAAAATGTAGTAGGGCTGTGATGGGGACAGAAGCCATTTTTGTGTGTGGGAAAGTATTAGTCTATCATAAAAATTAGGATTTGATATCCAGTGCATCTTTACAGTACTTTAGAGGGTGATGAGAAAGTATTAAAATAGGTCAGTTTTTGAAAGTTTGTTTATTTTCTTTTTATGTACAGTCTGTTTGTTGACTGGGTAAGTCTCACTTGATCAATGGCATCTGTTAGGGGAGACCTGCGGTAGTATTCATACTGACTAGGGGAAATTTGGCAAGGCACCAGGGAGCTTCCCCTACTGTTTTCCTGTTTGTGAGCCAGTGGGTGGCAACAGAAAGGAGAGAGATGGAGAAACATAAGGATTTCTGCAAGTCACAGCAGAGCCGAGAACAATATGTGGAAAAAAGTTGGGAGCAGAGTTATGGATGAAAAATACTTGGCAAATGTGCCTGTTATTGAGGTAATTACTGAGGACAGGAGAGAAGAGCCTGTGGTTAAAATACTTTTGCAGAAGGAGGTTTGATAGACTTTGTTTTACGTCTACTGATAAGTGAATATGAACCAGAGAACAGTTGTACCTTTCCATGGTCACAAGAAGTTGAGAGGTTGAACTGGTCCAGCAAAGTGAATAAGGGGAAAACAAATGTTCATATGTGCAGTGGGAAGGTGAACCACAAACACCACCACTTACTGAGTCACAGGAAGTGGGAGAGGATGTCCCTAAAAAGAGAACATATGCTGTGATGGTAAGTGGCATAGAGAGAGAGAAGAGAGCAGAGTTTTAAGAAGAAAAGCAAGTCTGCAATAAAGATTACTTTAAAAGAAGACTTGGCCATTGGCAGGTATGTTATTTGGGACAAAATAATTGAGACATTAGGAAATAATATATCGCAAATTTGCTCTTTAATTTATTTTGAAAAGGAGTAGTTCTGTAATGTAACTTTGAGACACATGAGTTAACCGAAAAATATATGTATGCAATTGACTCAAAAAAAGGAGGAGTTATCTTTGGAATTAATGTGTTTTAGGCCGTTACTCCAGTGGATATGTTAACCAAGAACAAAAAGACATTAAAGACTATTTTCTGTTTATATGTCTGTGGACTCCATGGACAAATGATATAATGACAGGAATGTTTTGATTGGGGTATGAGACATTTGGGTAATACTGCAAGAAAATGAAAACATTGCGAAGGTGTTTTCCATGTTTAATTATGCTTAATGGAATTAAAGGAACTGTTATATATTCAGAACAGCCTAAAATGTGTTTTTATTTATGTTGTAGAAGATCATTTGATTAACGAATGTACGAAATGATGACTAAAAACTGTTGGCCATAATGCAAATATTGCAAATCTAATGGACATTGTTGGTATGACCTTGTTAAAGAAAATGGAAATGCTCAACATTAAAATGTTCAAAATGAAAATTTGTACAAACTACGCAAGCCGAGTTATCTGGTATAGAAGTAATATCTGATAGATGAAGAGGGGAGCGGGAGGAAGATGTTTCTGCAGATGAAGTAGAAAATGATGATGAATGGTTGTAGGAAAAAATGTCAAAAAATCTGAGAGACTGAAAAAATAAAGATGCCACTAAAGGTAATCGAGTTAGAGAAAGAAAAAGAAAATAATGACTCGAAAGAGAAACTGATGAAAAAGATATAAACAATCCATTTTTCTATCATTTTCCTTAATGTAAACAGTATAATAATGAAAGCAGAAGTGTTGTGGTGCACTGCTGTGATAATTTAAAACATGAAATAGTATGGTTATCAGTTCATAGGTTCATAGGTTCATACTAGGCTATCTGCCCAAGGGCATTTATAAGCCTAGCCCATAGTTATGTTTGAATAAAAACTATGCCTATCATTTTGCTGTGCCTCTGTCAAGCAGTGACACTGAAGTAATCCCTGGGGTATATCTGCAATCTCCCATCCATTGGTCAAGATTCCTCTTGAACAAGGCCAGAGAGGTGCTCTGCCTCACATGTACCGGGATTTTGTTCCACAGCATAGGGAGTCTCTGGGTGATGAATCTGTCCCTCCAGCACGTTCTATTTATAACCGTGTCAAGGTTTAAGTCTCCCGCCCTTGTGGTTCTGAGGGATCTAGATTTTTTGAGGTGAAGCATATTCATCAAATCTGGGTTTGACATGGCCTTATATGTCAGGCACAGGTCACCTCTGAGCAAGCGGTATGAGACTGAATAGAGCTGGAGTTCTTTCAGTCGGGCAGCATAAGACATATTTTTGAGACCCTTTATCCTTTTGGTGAGGAACTTTTGGGGCCTTTCAAGCTGCAGCAGGTGTCTGGTCAGATACTTTCCGAACGGGGCATTGTACTCAATCATAGGTCTAATAAGTGATGAGTACAGGGGGACGATGACCTCCCTTGATCTAGATGTGAATCCCTTCATGATCAGGTGGGTGATATAGAAGGTTTTCCTAACTACTTTAGCAACATGAGTGTCAAACGAACGGCTACTGTCAACCTGGGTCCCCAGATCTCTGATGACTTTTTCTGTGCTCAGTGGATTGCCACCTATATGGTAGCTAGGGGTAACCTTGTTTTTCCCGAAGGGTATGACTATGCATTTTTTGGCGTTTAACTTCAGGCCATGGCTCTGGCACCAGTTATCCGTTTCTGTGAGGCCCTTCTGGAGGATATCTGTGTCAGATGTGTTTTCGACTATGGCGCCCAGTTTGCAGTCATCTGCAAACTTTGTCAGCCATAACCCTCCTGTGTTTGCTTGTACTTCAGAAAAGTAGATGCCGAACAAGAGTGGACCCAGGACTGAGCCCTGTGGGACACCACTTGTGACAGGCTTTGAGTCTGACATGGCTCCAGCAACTCTGACCCTGTGGGTTCTGTCACTTAGCCAGTTTGCAACCCATCTTGTGATGTATGGGTTTACATTCAAGCTGATGAGTTTTTCGATGATACCTGAGTGGGGTATTGTGTCGAAGGCCTTTGCCAGGTCAAGGTAGGCTGTATGGACTGCCTTTCCGTCATCAATGGCCTTGGTGACTGTCTCGAAAAAGTCAACCAAGTTTAAGAGGCAGGATCTGCCTTTGACAAAGCCAAACTGAGTTGGATCCAAAGTCTGCAAGTTCCCTATGTCTTTATTTATGAGTTCCATTATGATCCTCTCCATGGCTTTGCAGATAAGGCTTGTCAAGCTAATGGGGCGGTAATTTCCAGGGTCTGTGGAGGCACCGCCCTTATGAAGTGGGACCACAGTCGCCGTCGCCACTCCTTGGGTACGTATCCTGAGGTGAGGCTAAGATTAAACAGCTGTCCTAACTGTGGGTTTAATTCCTCGTTGAGTTCATGAAGCACACAGCCGGGGACACCATCCGGTCCCATGGATGCTGTGTTTTTGCCTTAGTGAGGGCAGTTCTCACCTGGGCGTTGGAGATGTTTGGGGGCTACAATCCTCTGGAATAGATATCTCTCCTTTTGGGAGAAGTTTGCACTGAACCTGTCAGCCAGTATGTTGGCAATGTGTGTAGGTTCAGTAATTTTCACATCATTTTGAACTAATTCTGAGCATATCTGGGAGTTTCCTCCTAGGTTTCTAACATAGCTAAAGAAGGCCTTATGATTCTCTTTAGAGTCCTTGGCGATTTTTCTCTCAAAATTTGCCTTGGATGATTTTATGAGAGCTCTTAGTTTTTACTTATAATGATCAAAGGTGTCTTACCTTTCAAGGATTTTGCTCTATCTTGTAGTAGCTTCCTCCTTTTGTTGTAGAGCTTGTTTATGGCTGGGGTCCACCAGACTGGACGCTTGCCTTTGGTACAGAGAGTCTTAGTTTTGTTTGGGATTGCCTGATCCATGCAGTCCTGTAGGTGCTGGTAGAAGGCATTTGTAAGTGATTCAGCGGTTTGAGTAATGTTTACCACTGGCTCAGGGGCCTTAAAGGAGACCACACTAGTTTTTAGAAGTGTGAAATCGGCTTTTGAGAAGTTTTTCACTGTGGTCTTTTTTGTTTCAGGTGGGGCGGGATGAGGACCTCCAGCGAGATTAGTTTATGATCTGATCTCACCAGTGAGGGGTATACTTCGGTGTTGAACATTTTGATCCCATGTTCGTGATGATGAGATCAAGTATGTTTTCTCCTCTTGTGGGGATGGTGACTAGTTGTTCCATGGCATTTGAGTTTATGAACTCCAGGAATCTTTGGGTTAGAGTGTTCGGGCTTGAGTAGTGTTCCCAGTCTATATTAGGGTAGTTGAAGTCACCTAGTATGATGGTGTTTGGAGATACATTTATCCCCTCCAATGTTTTCAGGAAGACCATGTGAGGTTCCTGAGTTTGAGAGGGTGGCCTGTAACATGCTACAAATTGCAGAGCAGTCTTACCTATGGTTAATTGCACCTGGATGGTCTCCGATGCATCGTGCGTTGCCACCAACCTTGAGGTGTGGGTGTCCTTTATGAATATGGACACCCCTCCTTTCTTGGTGTTGTCCGGATTTTGGGGCCGGAACGCATGATATGAGGTGAAACCTGTTAGTGCTGGGGTGCTCTCAGGAGCCTTGAACCAGGTTTCTGTCACAGCACAGACATCGATGTTCTCCATATTGAGAAGGGCCTCGAGTGCGTGCATCTTGAGATTGAGACTTCTGGCATTGAGCAGCATTACCCTTAGTTTTTCCTTTTTGGTGTTCTAGGGTGGTAGGTTTAGAATTTGAGCCTTGCCTAAAAAGGCACTATGGGGGTGGCAAGAGCCTTTGCCAATATCCGGAAGCCCAGGGTGACAGGTGCAAGCCGTCCCTTGAGCAGCGTGGCTTGTCCAGCATGTCATCCCAGGCAGACAGACATTGGATCCCCTTTGAATGACACCAGAATTTAAGCCAATTATTAAAGCTGATCATCTTATCACTGTATTGTGGCATCATTCTAGGTAAAGGTAGGATACTGCTCAAGGTCAGGGTCATACCTGCCTGGGCTACATAATCAGAGAGCTCCTCGATGTCCCTTTTCATGTAGTCCAAGGAGGTGCGTCTCAGGTCGTTGACACCAGCGTGGACAATGACTGAGTCGTACTTGTACCTGCTGTTGAGAGACCTGAGTGCTTGCGTTATGTGGCGGATTCTAGCGCCCGACAGGCAGCTTACTGTGACCTTCTCTTTACTCAGTCTGGTGAGCGGGACGTCAGTGTGTCTGACTATGGAATCACCAATGACAAGTGTGTCTGGCATTTTGTTTGGCCTTAAGGGCTGTGACTGTTTGACACTCTGACTGTGTGGTCTATGTGTTGCATGTGTTGGGTCGTGAGGTGGTAGTTGTTTGGGTGTCTGCTTTGGTGGCCTCTGCTGTTTTGGTAAATTTTTGATCAGAGCCTCCGAGTATGTCTTTGTGTGAGTATGTGTATGATTTGAAGTTGTGATGGTACCATGTGTGACTGGGTATGTATTGTGTGTGGTTACCTTCTCCTCCTGTCTGGTCTTGCCAGTCCTATGTTGAGAGAGCTCAGCCTCCAGTTTGGCCGTATAGTTGCATCTCTCGCATGTATTTGTGTTTTGTGGGAGAAGGAGAGGATTGTCTGTGTACATGAGGCAGTTGTAACATTGCCTCAATATTCCCAGGTTCACCAGTTGAGCTGGAGAGGACACTAGCAACTGATCCCTCGACATACTAGAAGTAGTAGATAAAGAGACTTTCAAAGGACTCGGGGAAGTGGGTTTTAGGCTGGTGGGGTACTATCTATAATAAGAGTGCTTTATCAAGGTGCAAGTACTGTAGGAGTAAGTGCTAGGCTTTACAGATAGAGAATAGTCTACTTGGGAATCAAGTAGAGATGAACTTTTCAGTTATAGGATATGCTGGTTAGATCAGCAGTACAGCTCGAGGAAGGTAGTTTTAAGGGAAAATTGGAAGAGTGGAATTTAGATGGCCCAAATAGTTTAACCTTGTTTAACCGCCGCTGCTCTTGTGTGCAACAGTGGTAACTCAGCTAAATCAGCTACGCGTTAGCGTGTTTTATAGCAGGGGGCTGAAGGGAGCTAGGAATTGGCCCAAAACAACCAATGGACTACTAGTTTCTGGCTGAAACTTCACCAAATCAGACAAAAAGGCCGCTCAGTGCTTCCCACTCCCACTGGTAAGCAAAGAAACTTCCCTCCTTCCTAATAAGGCAATGGATCAGTAACAGGAACTAAAAACAAAGCCCAGGGATCAGCAACTCTGAAACTGGACTACTCTAGTTCAGTAAGGCGGGAAAACAAGAGATTTTTTTTGTTTTATTACAGAGACAAGGAAAAAAACAGACAGTAAATGCTGTAAATCGGCTAGCGCACATTAGTGTGTAGCCTACAGAAACAATTTGCAACAATTAGTAACTTAAAGTGCAATAAACAGTGTAAAATGCAGAAATCACTTAAAGTAGCAATAAAACAGGTGAAATGCAGTCGCTAGCTTAAATAACAGTGGGAAAGCCACAAAAAATACTTATATCTGGTAGAAAGTCACTCTTTTAGCTCTCTGCTGCTTGGATCACTCTGCAGGCCACCACGAGGATCTGTGCTGAGTTGGTACAAGCTAGAAAACGCGTGTTTAGCGTGTTTTATAGCAGGGGCTGAAAGGAGCTAGAATTGGCCCAAAGCGACCAATGGACTACTAGTTTCTGGCTGAAACTTCACCAAATCGGACAAAAGGCGCTCAGTGCTTCCCACTCCCACTGGTAAGCAAAGAAACTTCCCTCCTCCCTAATAAGGCAATGGATCAGTAACAGGAACTAAAAACAAAGCCCAGGGATCAGCAACTCTGAAACTGGACTACTCTAGTTCAGTAAGGCGGAAAACAAGAGATTTTTGTTTTATTACAGAGACAAGGAAAAAAAACAGACAGTAAATGCTATAAATGCTGTAAATCGGCTAGCGCACTTTAGTGTGTAGCCTACAGAAACAATTTGCAACAATTAGTAACTTAAAGTGCAATAAACAGTGTAAAATGCAGAAATCCCTTAAAGTAGCAGTAAAACAGGCGAAATGCAGTCGCTAGCTTAATAACAGTGGGAAAGCCACAAAAAATACTTATATCTGGTAGAAAGTCGCTCTTTTAGCTCTCTGCTGCTTGGATCACTCTGCAGGCCACCACGAGGATCTGTGCTGAGTTGGTACAAGCTGGAAAACGCGCGAAATAGCATTAAACAGAAAGAGCAGTTAAAGCAAGTATGGGGGGGAAGGTTATAAGCCCTGGGGGGGTAATGACGTATGTCCTGGAATTATAATATTGTATAAGGTGGATTATATTACAGTATTCGATATTACGTTTGTCCAAGAAGCTTGGTGATATTAGATTGTTGTATTAAATGACAAGCAATAAGAACTATGGATGTTTATGCATTTACATCAGGTACTAAAAAGATTACAACTTTTTGAAGAATTTAAACATATTTAAATATTAATGAGAATATAGTGATTTTGGGAGTCTTATGGCATTAGGGGAAGAAAAACTAAAAAGGGAGATAAGCTAAAGTATGTAGAGATTTTTTTTTCTCAATTTTGACGTAAAGTAGGACTTGAATGTCTATATATATATATATATATATATATATATATATATATATAACAAAACACCAACAATGTCCCAAGAAGATGTAGCAAAAGACCCAAAAAGGAAGGAGCAAATTCTCAAATGAGAACAAAAGTATGTCAAACCTTGCTCGATAAAGCTAGTAAGCGGTTCAAACACTATTCTTATTCACCTTTTGAGGTCTCCGGTAGACAAGAACTCAGTCCAGTATTGAGATGCAAAGACCAATATATCCAGCAAATGTAACTTCCACAGTAATGGGTTCACACTCTCATGTATCCAAAGATGACGACCAAATGAAGTAAAACAAACTTTAATGATGAGCGCTTTCGCGGTGTGCAACACCGCTTCTTCAGATAAATGTAAAATACAACAATAACATTAAATAACCACTAAAGTTATATCAATCAGAACATGATTGGCTCTTAAAAATTCAAACCAACTAATTATCCTGTGCTTAACCAGATATAAAACCCACGTCAGCGTTTCAAGTGAATCAAGTTATCCCTGTATTCCACGCCCATAGCTGCAGACCCAACCAGTGAGAATGCAGTCATGACGGCTGAAAAACAATCCACTAGTCAACCATCTAGTCAATACCTTTCCATTGGACACATACATATAGAAACACTAAGAATGTTAAAAATAATTCACTCTAATCCCATCAGTTTACAAGAATAAAAGAATATAAAAATAAAAATATAAATATAAAGAATGCATCACTTTTGAATCTTTTAAAATCAATGACATGCTTCTGTAGCATCTATGTCATTAATCGTACAAAAATCACACTTCAAAGTTTTTTGAGAAGCATCATAGATATATATTAAAGAGTTATACAATTTGTAAGAGTTGCGCTCCACTTAAGAACTTTTAGCAGGATTAGCGCCTATCACATAAAGCCATTCTTTCAAAGCTAGGCGAAACATCATGCATGCATTCACTGCAGGTTATCCAGGTTACGCTTCTCTTAAAAACTTTTAGTAGAGTTATCAAATAAAGCCGTTCATTCAAAACTCAGCGAATGCTTATAAGACAAAGCTATGTAAAGTACTTGAAAACAACAATCACTCAAAGATAACATTTAAAGATGAAGAACATCCAGATCAGACCTTCTTTGTGTATTGATTATTTCCAGGTTCATCAATCGCCCATGTTATGGGATGCATAACTATATCATATCCTTCCCATCTGGTGTGATAACTGTGGGACTGATAGTGTGAGACTGGTAGATTGTAAGATAGAATGAATTGTAATGAATATACGGAAAGGATGTATATGAATGAATCATGCTCCCCCTGCTGGATGGATGACTTAAATTCAAGACTAACAGTGGAGACTGAAGAATGATAATGGTGATGGTAATGATGATGATGTGTGAACCCTCAAATGTACTGAACTAAAAATCACTCTGAAAAATGAAATCCTAGGGAGAATAATATAGTACCTACTGACATAAGAATGGATGTACATGAGTGTATGCTGTCCTTGTAACTCAGGGCTGGAAAACCAAATAGCATCTGAAGGTCAAAAACATTGTAACAGACCAGAAATGAATACCAAAAACAAAAACCTGTTGAAAAAACTAAACTAATAAACCGTTGGAGATTGTTTCTGGTGGGAACACATCAAATTGCCTAATATACAAATGGCAGTGGTGATGTAGAGTATATCTACTCAATCTATTCTAAATTGTAGAAAAGTGGCTTTGTTCACAAAAATTGAAGAAAAACCAAAATCTCATAACTATTGTAAGCATGTGAGTAAAATAAACTCAAACATGCCAAAACTCCATGCAAAAAAGAAAAAGATAGTATGTATATAGAAAAAGGGTAGGGGGGAAGTCTAAAATGTAATTATTTCAGAGGTCTGCCTCTGAGATGTGGTTTCAGTGTAACTGTATCATTTAGTCCTCTCCCTCTATGTGAGCCTAGCCTGAGCATCCAACAATTCCGCCTCTTCAGTTCTGTTGGTAATATTACCTATGCGGGAAGAAATACGTTCTACATGTAAAACTTGGAACCAAAAAAGATGACCATCACCTTCATTCAACATATGTTTAGCTAATGCACTGCTATGGTCCTGTCTGGCTAAACAATAATAGTGGTCCCTGATACGTTCGCGAAGTTTAATGATTGGACTTGCCCACATAGTATTTAAAACATCTGATGCAATGAGCAACATAGACTATATTACGAGTGGTGCAAGTAGCATCCACTCTAAGGTCCCATAATCTACCACTATCTGGGTGTTTGAAAAGTGGGATTCATCAATATAACAACATTGCTGACATCCACCACATTTCTTAGTTCTTTCAAGGCCTGTGTATGTGATATGGGTGTCAGAAGTGTGACATAATAGTTGTTTTAGACTAGACATGTTGTTATATATAAATTTGGGACTGGGACCTACTATACTCCCAGTCTTTTCTTCAGCTGTTAAAATGTTCCAATTTTCTTGTATGATTCGCTGTACAAGATCCGTATTTCCACTGAAGGGAAGTACAACCGGTTCGTGGATAAGCTCGGCTTTCTTGGCATTACCAAACCCTCCCTGGTCGGAGAAGTATGGTTTTGCCCTTGTGTCCCTAAGGTTATAGATATTAGAATAAACTTTATCTATTTCTTCTTTCTTGTATTCACGTTCCATTAGACCCTGCCTGAGTAGAACTAATTCATTCTCCAACTGTGGTACCGTATTAGTAAGCCTAGATAATCGCATGGCTTGTCCTTTCACAATATTCATGAAAGTTTTAGAATTGTGCATGCTATTCCTATGGAGAAATGAAGGTCTATAACATGTTTTGCGATGTACACTCGTTCTTAGCTGACCTTCCTCCCTGTATACATGGACATCTAGGTAATCAATATTGTCCTTAGAGGTACTCATAGTAAATTGTATAAAATCATTCGCCCTGTTCAGGTGATTATAGAAGTTATTCAAGGATGTTGTGGACCCCTCCCAGATGAAAAAGAGGTCGTCCATGAACCTCCTATAGTACTTGATTTGCCTATTGCCTTGTATATGCCTCATCTCAAACTCAGCCATCACCAGATTGGCGTAGCTATTCGCACAACTAGTGCCCATAGCTACGCCTCTGGTCTGTTTGTAGCATGTGTGTTCAAAGAGAAAGATGTTATTTTCAAGAACCAACTCAGTCAACAAACAAAGAAAATCTGCTTGAGAATCAGTACATCCCTCACTGCGTCTCAAGAAAGATCTCATGTATGTTATACCTTGGTCATTTGGTATACATGTGAACAGGGACACTACGTCCATGGTCACAAATAAGGTGTTATCAGTCCAAATGTATCCTATCAACTCTTGATACAAACTAGTAAGAAACTGTTCTGTGTCACGTAGCACATAAGGGTGCTTGGTGAGAAATCTTTTAAGATTGTAATCTAGATAGATTGAGATAGGCTCCGTAATCCAGCCTGCTCCTGATACTATAGGTCTGAGTTCAGGTGAGTACAGATTCTTATGGATTTTGGGCAAACAACTGATAACGGGCAGGATAGGAAAATCTACTTGAAAGTACTCGAACACATCATCATCTACCAGACCTAACTGTTTACATTCCTCGAGACATCTGGTGATACTGGTCTGCATTACATATATATCTTCCAAACTGATCAATTCATAAGAGTCACTTTGGAGAAGTTCTAACATTTTTGACCTGTAGTAGATGGTATCCATTACTACCACAGGGCCACCCTTGTCTGCTGCTCGAATCACAATTTCATTGTTGTTACGTAGGTTGTCGATGACCTTCTTTTCTTCTGTTGTAAGGTTTTTCGATCCACCCCCTTCCTGGAGGCTAAATTCATTATATAGTCGAAACTCTATCGCTTTTACAAAAACCTCTAAGTTGGGTTGTAGATGGGGCATAAAGGTGCTGCTGCGTTTGAAACCATGGTGAATATCACTATGTTCTGGATGTTCATTAGAACCAAACAATAGTTTCAACGCCACTCTTCTGGCAAAAAGCCTTACTGATAGAAGAGCCTGACTAATATCCATATTCGTATAGGGAATAAACGTCAAGCCCTTGTTCAAAAGAGTCAACTCTGGTAACGTAAGTTGATGTTTTGAGATGTTACAGACTAAAGACCCTGGTGCCAAAACTTGGATAAAGTTCCTTGTTGTAGGGGTTGTGAAATGTCCTTCCTCTTCGCCCCTGGATTGCTGTCTAAGTCCAGTGAGCGTTTTCGCCCCGCTCGTATGGGTAAAGGGAAGTCATTGATGTTCTGATTATCCAAACGCAGCAGCACCTGTGGTAGTAATGGAGGAGGTCCACAACATCCTTGAATAACTTCTATAATCACCTGAACAGGGCGAATGATTTTATACAATTTACTATGAGTACCTCTAAGGACAATATTGATTACCTAGATGTCCATGTATACAGGGAGGAAGGTCAGCTAAGAACGAGTGTACATCGCAAAACATGTTATAGACCTTCATTCCTCCATAGGAACAGCATGCATAATCCTAAAACCTTTATGAATATTGTGAAGGGACAAGCCATGCGATTATCTAGGCTTACTAATACGGTACCACAGTTGGAGAATGAATTAGTTCTACTCAGGCAGGGTCTAATGGAACGTGAATACAAGAAAGAAGAAATAGATAAAGTTTATTCTAATATCTATAACCTTAGGGACACAAGGGCAAAACCATACTTCTCCGACCAGGGAGGGTTTGGTAATGCCAAGAAAGCCGAGCTTATCCACGAACCGGTTGTACTTCCCTTCAGTGGAAATACGGATCTTGTACAGCGAATCATACAAGAAAATTGGAACATTTTAACAGCTGAAGAAAAGACTGGGAGTATAGTAGGTCCCAGTCCCAAATTTATATATAACAACATGTCTAGTCTAAAACAACTATTATGTCACACTTCTGACACCCATATCACATACACAGGCCTTGAAAGAACTAAGAAATGTGGTGGATGTCAGCAATGTTGTTATATTGATGAATCCCACTTTTTCAAACACCCAGATAGTGGTAGATTATGGGACCTTAGAGTGGATGCTACTTGCACCACTCGTAATATAGTCTATGTTGCTCATTGCATCAGATGTTTTAAATACTATGTGGGCAAGTCCAATCATTCGCTTCGCGAACGTATCAGGGACCACTATTATTGTTTAGCCAGACAGGACCATAGCAGTGCATTAGCTAAACATATGTTGAATGAAGGTGATGGTCATCTTTTTTGGTTCCAAGTTTTACATGTAGAACGTATTTCTTCCCGCATAGGTAATATTACCAACAGAACTGAAGAGGCGGAATTGCGTTGGATGCTCAGGCTAGGCTCACATAGAGGGAGAGGACTAAATGATACAGTTACACTGAAACCACATCTCAGAGGCAGACATCTGAAATAATTACATTTTAGACTTCCCCCCTACCCTTTTTCTATATACATACTATCTTTTTCTTTTTTGCATGGAGTTTTGGCATGTTTGAGTTTATTTTACTCACATGCTTACAATAGTTATGAGATTTTGGTTTTTCTTCAATTTTTGTGAACAAAGCCACTTTTCTACAATTTAGAATAGATTGAGTAGATATACTCTACATCACCACTGCCATTTGTATATTAGGCAATTTGATGTGTTCCCACCAGAAACAATCTCCAACGGTTTATTAGTTTAGTTTTTTCAACAGGTTTTTGTTTTTGGTATTCATTTCTGGTCTGTTACAATGTTTTTGACCTTCAGATGCTATTTGGTTTTCCAGCCCTGAGTTACAAGGACAGCATACACTCATGTACATCCATTCTTATGTCAGTAGGTACTATATTATTCTCCCTAGGATTTCATTTTTCAGAGTGATTTTTAGTTCAGTACATTTGAGGGTTCACACATCATCATCATTACCATCACCATTATCATTCTTCAGTCTCCACTGTTAGTCTTGAATTTAAGTCATCCATCCAGCAGGGGGAGCATGATTCATTCATATACATCCTTTCCGTATATTCATTACAATTCATTCTATCTTACAATCTACCAGTCTCACACTATCAGTCCCACAGTTATCACACCAGATGGGAAGGATATGATATAGTTATGCATCCCATAACATGGGCGATTGATGAACCTGGAAATAATCAATACACAAAGAAGGTCTGATCTGGATGTTCTTCATCTTTAAATGTTATCTTTGAGTGATTGTTGTTCTCAAGTACTTTACATAGCTTTGTCTTATAAGCATTCGCTGAGTTTTGAATGAACGGCTTTATTTGATAACTCTACTAAAAGTTTTTAAGAGAAGCGTAACCTGGATAACCTGCAGTGAATGCATGCATGATGTTTCGCCTAGCTTTGAAAGAATGGCTTTATGTGATAGGCGCTAATCCTGCTAAAAGTTCTTAAGTGGAGCGCAACTCTTACAAATTGTATAACTCTTTAATATATATCTATGATGCTTCTCAAAAAACTTTGAAGTGTGATTTTTGTACGATTAATGACATAGATGCTACAGAAGCATGTCATTGATTTTAAAAGATTCAAAAGTGATGCATTCTTTATATTTATATTTTTATTTTTATATTCTTTTATTCTTGTAAACTGATGGGATTAGAGTGAATTATTTTTAACATTCTTAGTGTTTCTATATGTATGTGTCCAATGGAAAGGTATTGACTAGATGGTTGACTAGTGGATTGTTTTTCAGCCGTCATGACTGCATTCTCACTGGTTGGGTCTGCAGCTATGGGCGTGGAATACAGGGATAACTTGATTCACTTGAAACGCTGACGTAGGTTTTATATCTGGTTAAGCACAGGATAATTAGTTGGTTTGAATTTTTAAGAGCCAATCATGTTCTGATTGATATAACTTTAGTGGTTATTTAATGTTATTGTTGTATTTTACATTTATCTGAAGAAGCGGTGTTGCACACCGCGAAAGCGCTCATCATTAAAGTTTGTTTTACTTCATTTGGTCGTCATCTTTGGATACATGAGAGTGTGAACCCATTACTGTGGAAGTTACATTTGCTGGATATATTGGTCTTTGCATCTCAATACTGGACTGAGTTCTTGTCTACCGGAGACCTCGAAAGGTGAATAAGAATAGTGTTTGAACCGCTTACTAGCTTTATCGAGCAAGGTTTGACATACTTTTGTTCTCATTTGAGAATTTGCTCCTTCCTTTTTGGGTCTTTTGCTATATATATATATATATATATATATATATATATATACACTTGTATGAAGGAAAAGGTAATTACAGAAACTGACTAATTTCTCAGAGAGATTAAATGAAGCTAATACTTGTGCTTCACGCTGTAGAGTTCTGATCATGGTGCATCATGGGCTGTTTTGGGGAATAACTTTATTATTGAAGAAAACAACGGGTTTGAGAGATTAACTTGGCACTGCTGAAAATCATAGGTGTTACAAGATGAAAGGCATGTATTATTACATACAGAGAATTTACAAATGGGAGATATTTATAGCAACTGGTTAGAGTGGTGGGTTGTTTACAAAAGACAATACATGGCTATGTATCTTAATATTGAATGTAATAACTACAGAAAAAACACTAGGCAAGCTAGAGTTCTCACTGTGTGATACCTTAAACCTCCTATAATAGAGGCACATGGGATATATGCAAATGACCCCTTAAGAACATCAAGTGTTTCAGCTATATGGCTTCTGAAGGTCCATGACTTTTTAATTTTGCTTTTCAAGTCTATATGGCTACATTCAGACCAATAAAGCCAAGCCCACTAGCTGTAAACATGCGCATTTGGGACTTCATATGACTTCTTTAGCACAGCATAAGTGGACTGTTTGGATATATTCTAGAAATATGGAATCTTTAAACACAGCTGATGTCCCTAACCATTAAGGTGTCTGTAAAATATTCCAACTAATATCCAAACTGAAGAGTAAAAAGGTTACACAAACAAACCAGTTAGTAAAAATGGTACTTGTATATTATCGCAACCAGATTCTAAAGGACTGTCTGTCACTATCTTTTTTTGTGTGAGTAACAAAATCCACATTTTCAGGATGTACTGTTTGCAACACTAATTACATTTCAGTGTATAAGGGCAAATGACGGAAGTAATTGCTTGACCGTTTCTTCGTCAGTGCTGTAAATGTTACCGCAATTGAAATGACGGAAGTAATTGCTTGACCGTTTCTTCTTCAGTGCTGTAAATGTTACCGCAATTGCTGCCAAAACAGAGTGATAGCAGCGTTTTCTCTTTGCAGCTTGAATCCTAGCAGAACACATTTTGCATGAAGCTGAAGCTGCAAAGAAAAAACGTTTTGAAGATAAACTCAAAACGGTTGCAGTAACCCTTCCACCACTGAAGAAGAAGCAGTCAACCATTTTCCACGCCCTGACAGCATGGTAGGTCTCTTACTGCGGGAAGCACATGAATAAGTTCAGCAGCTGTGCTGCTGCAATGTTCTGAGTGCAAAGCTGGCCCAGAAACCAAAATAGTATAAAATAATTCACCGTCAAGAACTATAAAAGATACATGAAAAGTTATTGAAATTCGGCAGCTCATGACAGCGCTGAGCCAAAAGGACATGTTTTTCAAATAGAAAGCCCAAAATGCTCAACGTCCATGCTACTGTTGAGTGTCCAGGCACATTTACGATGTTACAAGGGGGAAACCAAAACACTGTCTGCCTTACATGTTTAAATGTGGTACTTCCACTACTATCTGCAAACCATACAGCACGCTTACTCCACTACACTCTAGCACTTGTACTTACTGTCATGCTGTTTGACCATCTGTACCTTGCAGAACTGCCCAGTGAGTCCTTTACAGTCTGGTTGTTATAATACAGATGCATGACAAAAAATACAAGAAAAACATAACCAAGCTAGAATTCTGACTGTGTGATACTTTAAACCTCCTGCAATAGAGGGCCATGGGATATATACAAATGACCCCTTAAGAACATAATGTGATTCATTTATATATGGCTTCTGAATGTCCATGACTTTACTTTTTCTTTTTGAGTCTTTATGGATATGTTCAGACCAATAAAGCCAAGCCTCACTAGCTGTGGACATGCATGTTTTAGCCTTCTTATGACCTCGTAAGCATAGCATAAATGGACTGTCTGCTTATACTTTAGAAACTTGGGGTCTTAAGAAAATATGGGAACAGTGTCAGATATAAGAGGAAGCTACAGCAGTGATAATGACAAGGCTTTGCTACAGAAACAATTGATCTGAAGTAGTTACTTCATTTGCTCTGCAACCTGTGGGTATCGGATCCGATCTCGGATCTGAGCCGGCAGCTTTCCAAGCTACAAGAGCCGAGCTCCTAGCTCCTCCCCCTACCCATAATCCCCTGCTATGTGCTACATTACCTCAGATCGTTTTTTTTTGCCGTGGCTGAAGCATCTACTTTTGAAGAGCTCCTTGGCTTTTGGTGAGATTGAACCTTTTTCTTTTTCTGTTAAAAAAAAAAAAAAAAAAATCTTTTTTCTAGTGTGTGTGTGTGTAGTTTTTCTGGGTTAGTTATCTATAGTGTAGTTTAGTTAGATACCTTTGTTCCCCTTTTCTAACTAGTTTTCTGGTAGTTCCCGCCTTTCACCCTCCCCCCTCTTAGTGTTTGGGTGTGTTCTTGGTGTGAGTGGTGTTATGGCTGAAGGGCCTAAGGCGGTGTTCTCGAAATGTACTGAGTGTGGCCATAAGCTTTCACCAGCGGATGGCCACACTCAGTGCGTTTTATGCTTGGGGGCGGCCCACTTGTCATCGGCCTGCACAATCTGCGTGGCCTTTAATCCCCGAGCTATCAGGGACAGGAAGAACAAGCTGATCCTGGCGGGCTTGTTGCCTCAGGAATCGGCTTCTCCTTCCTCCCTCTCTCAGGCACAGGCTGTCTCGGCAGCCCTCGTGCCTTCTGTGCCCCCGACTCAACCTGGGACTCAACCTCCCTCTTTGGTTATGAGTTTGGGGGATTCAGGTACCTCCACTACGGTGGAGAAAAAGGCATAAGGACAAGGGACATAAGTCCCACAAAAGGCTGGCTGAGACTCAACCCTCAGCCCCGCCGTCTAAACTGGCTAGGTCTCCTTCAAGGGTCTCCGGATCCTCCCCTTCTCTGCTCCGTTCACCTCGTTTTTCTCCGGAGCTGGAGGAGGAGGATCAGTCTCCCTCGAGGTCGTCGAGGCGGCCCTCCCGGCCCGCCTCGACGACTTCTTCAAGATCAACCAGAAGCCTCACTGAAGCAGATATGGATCGGATGATGCACCGATTCATCCAGACCCAAATGCAGATGGGGGTGCTCTTGCCCCCCCCCCCTCTGGGGGGGAGCGTGGCCCCCATGTTTGCTCCGATTACTCCTTCTCCAACCCGTTTTCGGGTCTCGGAGTTATCGGATCCGGGCCCTTTCGGAACCGGGGATTCGTCGGCGCCGATAGCTCCGGTTGCTTCGACACCGACTGTGCCTTTGAGTCTCTCGGATCTGAGCTGTCGGGGCTGAGCATCGGATCCGGGGGAGCTGGTGTGTCTTTGGCTCCATTGGGTTCGGAGCACACCTCTGTCTCTGCTCCGGCTGCATTGGCTCTGACCCCGATCCCTATCTCGGAGCCGAGGAGATTGCTCTCAGAGCCTGGCGAGAGTAGCTCTCCTTCGGCTTTTGAGGTTGTGGAGAGGGTACTGTCGAGGACCTCCAGGTCCCCGGTTTGGGTGTCGGATCCTCCCGTACCCCCGCTGCATGTGGATCTATCCTCCATCATCCGACCATCGGGACAGCCTGCTCAAGCCCTCCAGTTGGTTCCCTTGGAGGAACAGGACCCCGTTGACGAGCCCTCTTCGGACAGTCCCACCGAGGAGGTCCCCCGTAAACGTCGGTGCAAGAGGAGGCACCTGGACTCCCCCGAGTCCGTTACAACCGACACGGATTTAGATGAAGGGGAAGGTTCCCCAAGGTCACCCCCCGAGGAGGTCTCCTTCGGAGACATCATGGAAATGTTGCATATTAGAGGGGGGGTGGTCTGCCCAAAAACCTTCCGCGGATGAATCCGTGTTCCTGGATGCGTTTGAGGCAGGCCCTTCTATCTCCTGGGTGTCCCCCCCCCGGCTGACCCCCTGGTAGACCTCATTACTACCAGGGCGTGGAAGGAGCCCGACACTGTGGAGCCTATCCCGAAGCGACCCGACAAGATCCTTAGCCCCCCAGTGGATAGACTGTCTTGGGCCAAGGGAACCCCCGTGGATGCCATGTTAGTGGCGGGTGCCACCAAGAGAGAACTCGTGTAGGAGAGTTCTTCAGTTCACCCACCAGATAAGGAATCTCGGGCACTGGACCGCATTGGGAAGCAGATGTTTAGTTCAGCGACCTTTTCTGTAAGGGTGCTGAACTATATGGCACATACCATTAGGCTGCAACGAGACTTAATTAAGGAATACGCTGCAGCCCGTCTGGAGTCCAAGTCGGTCGAGGACAAAAAAGTTTTCTCGACTCGTATGGCCACTCTGAAATCCATCTCTAACACGTCCATGCGTCTACTCTCCCATGCCACGGAGGGTGCCGCTAGGACCAGCGGAGCCGGGGTCGTCTTGCGATGTCACTCCTGGCTCCTTCTTTGCGATTTCACGGATCCCTTCAAGGCGTCCTTTGCGAATGCACCCTTTGATGGATCTTCGCTCTTCAGCAAGACCATTCGCGAGACGCTGGTCCAAAGCGAGAAGGATGGGAAGACGCTGTCTGCCATCGGGGTCCGCTTCTCTAATCCCCAACAATCCTTTTCTAGGAATCAGAGGGGACAAAAGAAGCTGTGGTTCCGTAAGTCCCAGCAATCCCATCCAGCTTCGGACCCCTCATCCTCTAGAGGCAGAGGAGGACAAGGAGGATGCCGGCCCAGAGGCAGAGGGGCACTGCGTAACTTTGGGTCCAGGGAACCATTCCCGGATAGACCCGCGCAACAGCCCTGAGGGCTTACCCGGCTGTCCCTCTCTGGAGGCAGTCGGGGGGCAGTTGTCGGAGCACCTGTCAAACTGGGAGTCCATTACGACAGATTGATGGGTGCTCCGCATCATATCCAGAGGTTATACCATCCCCTTCATAAACCACCCTCCCTCGACCAGACACCTCCCCGATGTTCCACCCGATCGAAGGGAGGCAGCAGCTTCAGAAGTCCTGAAGTTGCTAGAAAAAAGAGCCATCCAGCCCATCCCCCCAGACCAGTCTGGATTGGGTTATTACTCCAGGTTCTTTTTAGTGCCAAAAAAGATGGGGGACCTAAGACCCATTCTAGACCTCTCTGCTTTGAACCTGTTCATTCCCAAAGAAAAATTCCGGATGGTCACCCTCCAATCTATTCTCCCCCTTCTGCGGCAGAATGACTGGATGTGCTTGATAGACCTCAAGGATGCGTACTACCACATCTTGATGGACAGACTATCCAGAAGGTTTCTCCGCTTCATTACCAGTTCAGGGTTCTCCCGTTCAGCCTCACCTCAGCCCCCAGGGTGTTCACCAAGGTCATGGCAGTGGTTGCAGCCCACCTGAGACTTCAGGGCATTCAGGTCTTCCCGTACCTAGACGACTGTCTCCTTACCACCACCAACAGGCATCAGCTCTGCGTGGCAAGAGATTATGCTCTGACCCTTGCCCAGAGCTTAGGCATCTCTGTAAACCTCCAGAAATCCTCTCTTTGCCCCGTACAGGTCCTGGAGTTCATAGGGGCCAAGTTAGATACCCGCATTTCTCGAGCTATGCTAACTGTGGACAGGCTAAACAGCTTGTCGTGTTAGGCGCTAATTCTTCTTCAAAGTCCGGCCCCGGAGGCGGAATTAGTTCTGAGGGCACTAGGATCTATGGCAGCAGCAATCAGTCTCTCCCTTCACTCACGTCTGCGAATGAGGATTCTGCAGTGGACCCTTCAAGTTCAGTGGTCCCTGCTACTCCATCCATTGAATACTCCGATTCCTCTGAGCAGAGCTTGCAGGCACTCCCTTCTTTGGAGGCTCCACGCCCCAGAGCTGAGGGAAGGGAGGCCTTTTGTTGTCCCTCCCCCCCAAGCCACGCTGACCATGGACGCTTCTCGCCTCAGGTGGGGGGGGCATTGTTCGGGCAGAACCGTCCAAGGCACGTGGACTCCCCTGGAGACCGCTTTGCATATCAATGTCCTAGAGATGAGGGCGGTGCTTCTAGCACAACCTTCTACCTCTGGGGACTATTGCAGTCCAGACAGACAACATGTCAGTTGTCTGGTACATAAACAAGCAAGGAGGAACCAGGTCCTACCCACTTTGCTGGGAGGCTATGAGAGTGTGGGAATGGGCGATATCCACCAACTGCTTTCTGGTAGCAACGCACATTCCGGGTCGGTCCAACATTTTGGTGGACAAACTGAGCAGAGTGATTCTCACTCCGTACGAGTGGTCTCTCAATCCATCAGTTGCGAAGCAGATCTTCCGCAAATGGGGTTGGCCTTGCTGCGATCTTTTTGCTTCTCCCTTAAACACAAAATGCAGCGAGTACTTTGCAATACTTCCCCCCGAAGGGGAGAATCCCAGAGATGCTCTAGTCCATGCTTGGCCGCCCGGTCTACTTTATGCTTATCTCCCCCTTCTGCTCATGACCAAGTTCATAAAGAAAGCCCGTCGGTTGGGGAGCAGAGTTATCCTCATAGCCCCATTCTGGCCTCACCAGATCTGGTTCCCTTACCTGCAGTCTCGCAGTGTATCTCCGCCATGGATACTGGATCCCATTCCAGACCTGATTTTGCATCCGGCGGGATACCAACCCCCAAACCTGGTGAACCTCAAGCTTGCAGCTTGGTTGCTCCAGTTCCACTGATGGCTAGGACTCCCGGTATCTCATCTCCTGTTAAGGCCATTCTAGTCGCAGCACATAAGCCTACTACTAGGACGATTTACTACAGCAAATGGAAACGTTTCTCTGGGCTAAAGATAGAGGCCTGGATCCATTTACAGTTCCTATTCCTACTATTCTAGACTTCCTGTCGCTGATATTTAGACAAGGAGCAAGTGCTTCTACAGTTAAAGTGCAATTGGCAGCCATCTCCCATTTCCATGTGGGAGACTGACTAGGATCTTTGGCTTCTACAAAATTATGTAAAACCTTCTTGCGGGGCATTTTCCTCTTGAAGCCTCCAGTGAAAGTGGTGGTGCCTCCATGGGATTTGACCTTTGTCTTACAAGCCTTGACAGGCCCACCCTTTGAACCCAAGTCTTCGATTCCATTAAAATGCTTGTCCTGGAAAACAGCCTTTTTGGTGGCCATTACTTCAGCCAAAAGGGTGTCAGAACTTCAAGCCTTATGTATAAAGCATCCTTATCTCATTTTTCATAAGGATAGAGTGTTCCTCAGGACTAATCCGTCGTTCTTACCTAAGGTGGTTTCGGAGTCAAATATCAATCAATCAATAAACTTACCCGAGTTCTTCCCAAACTTTCAGAATAGAGGAGAATACAAATTGCATAAATTGGATGCGCACAGACAACTGCGTTTCTACCTGCACAGGACTAAGGATTTTCGCAAGTCGGACCAGTTGTTCACGTTATTTGCTAAATCGGCCATGGGTAAGGCCATTTCCAAAGTGACTGTAGCAAATTGGATTTGTCATTGCATAGTCCACGGGTACTTATCTGCAGGCAAACCGGTTCCTACGGGAATTCGCGCTCACTCTACGAGGGCTGTGGCCACCTCTGCAGCCTTCTGGTCTAGGATCCCCTTGGATGACATATGCTCTGCAGCTACCTGGTCTTCTTCACATACATTTATTTCTCATTATAAGTTGGATATGGTATCGAGAGGTAGGGCTTCCTTTGGCTCTGCGGTGCTTCGGAATATCCTTCCATAAGGCCGCCCAGGGGTTTTCCCTAGGTAGCTGGGGACTCTGTCCCACAGGTTGCAGAGCAAATGAAGTAACTACTTCAGATAAAGAAGTTATGTACTCACCATAACGTTCCATCTGAGTAGGTACTTCATTTGTCTGCAACCGACCCCCCCTGCCATCCCCCGAACCTTTCGGGATTCCTGATCACCAAAGAAATCTTTGTTCTGCTTTAGGACAGTTATCTGGTGTTACTTCCTCTATCGAAGGTAGGAGTTGTGTAAGAGGCAAAAAATTCGATCTGAGGCAATGTAGCACATAGCAGGGGATTATGGGTAGGGGGAGGAGCTAGGAGCTCGGATCTTGTAGCTTGGAAAGCTGCCGGCTCGGATCCGAGATCGGATCCGATACCCACAGGTTGCAGACAATTGAAGTACCTACTCAGATGGAACGTTATGGTGAGTACATAACTTCTTTATATTTAGATTTAAAGAAGCAAATATAACAGGTTAGTAAGGCAATGGAGGTGCAGAATGAGGAAAATTATGATAGTTAATAAGCAAGAAGAAATAATTAAAGCTATAATTTTACACAGACATAGATTATATACGATGTAGAATAGCGGTGGTGGTTAAACCTCCTTCTAAATGAACAATGGCTATACTAAGCAGAAAAATTACTATTGAGGAAGTTTGAAAAAGCATAAAGAATGGAAGGATTGAATCTATGCTTGGGGAAGATGGTACTGATTATACATTTTCCAGATAAATAAGTAAGGAAGAACTGAAATGTCATAAAGGGGTTATATTAAGTCAGCGAAACAGCATTACAGTGAATGCTGTTTCGCCGACATAAATAACGAAATCCCACAACAGCGAAACCCCAGGTCACTGATTTTTCCCAGGAAAAAAATCTGTAGACCATAAAACACAACACACAACTTAAAACATAGCAGAGTGGGTGGATTCACCCCCACACCCACCAATGTGGGGGGCTGTGCCCCCCCCAAATAAATATACCAACTCCAAGATTGCACTACAGTGGGGTAAACGGCAATGTCACAGCTCAGGCCAAGCAATTTTTTTTCCCCTGGAAAAAAATCGCTGACCTGAGCTGTCGCTGTTGTAAGATTTCATTCTATATGTGTAGGCAAAAAGGCGTTTGCTGTTACGCCATTTCGCTGTCTTAATATAGACCCGTCATAAAGTGATATCCGTGTGGGTGAATCAAGGCATAAATGGAAGAAGGGTGATGAGAGACTTAAGCAAGTTGCCTATAATGAAGTGTTATGCAGATGATACTCTTATAGTAGTTAAAAACAATGTATAGGTAAATGTGCATGAATGGTTTGAACTTTCTAAAGAGCATGGTTGCATTAGATTTAGGTAGAGTGAAAATTAAAGAATTTGGAGAAAAAAATGAAAGACAGAAAAAAAAATAAAATAGGTGGCATATATTTTACTAAGTATGACACTGACTTGTTTGGCATTAAATATGGAGATAGATTATACTAAGGCAATGAAATGATTTAATACAACACGTAACGGACTAAATTGTTACATGGAAATCATACGACTCATTCGGTAATATTAGGAAAGTAAGATACTTATCTAAGAGTGCCGTATTTGGTCTTTATCAGTCATTCCTGGAGTAATCCAGACCAACAACGGTGCACAAATATGTTTTTTTTTTTTTTTTTGAGTGGGTGTGAATTTATTGATGATGGTTTGGGAAAGCTGATTAAAGTAGGATGTGACTAGTAGAAGGGACTGTAAAAGGGTCCTTTGGACGCTTGATAATGCCTGTTTGAGGAAGATGTTGCATTTTGGAGATTTTGCAAGAGTACAGAAACATTTGTGTTTTACATTTTAGTAAGTTTCATATAGCAAAGATTGGAAGAGGATTACTACTGCAGTGTACAAAATACTATTATGGGAGATTCTCCAGGGTCTTGTCCCCCCCACCCATTGTTATTAGGAGAGGAGACCAAGATCCATCTGAATAAGCTTTCCCTACCACTATGCTTAGCTATTACTGTCAGTTCTGAGATGAGTTCGGGGACAGCATAAAGTTAGAAAGAAGGTTGTGTTAGGGGCTCAGCTATTTAATATAGACATTTCTGTGGATTATAACGTCTGAGTTTGTTTACGGGAATATATGATAAGACCGAGGGAATATTTTGATACTGATCATTATCTTCTGAGTCACCATTCTAATAAAATC
Organism: Protopterus annectens; assembly: GCF_019279795.1. NCBI lineage: Eukaryota > Metazoa > Chordata > Ceratodontiformes > Protopteridae > Protopterus > Protopterus annectens. The sequence goes on from NC_056749.1 coordinate 125,255,951, forward strand.
TTGTGCGATAAAATGGGAATGATAAATCAAAGATTTTTTAGAGGTGGAGCTAATAAGGTTATAATAAATAACAGACAGGATGAAAATGGCTGAATTTTCTTATAGTAAATGCAAGAAGTTTTGCAAAAAAAATGAATAAGTTAAAGTTACTGTTTTTGGAGGATGAGGTAGATGTGGGCAGTATGATATACAACTTTTCACAATCATATGAGTATGAAAAGGGATGGAGTTTGTCTTTCTGAGGGAAGGTATTAATGCAAAAAATCTGTTATAACAACAAAAAGTCTGAAATAACAGTGATTATCCATTCTAGTAACACTAATATCCCATTTTTAGGCCTCTTTAGATCTCTGTCAATCAGCAAACATGAAACGGTAAGCTTGGGCAGAGAACTTGAAAATATGTATCCTTTGTAAGAATTATATTTTAGGTGGGGACCTAAATCTCCCTAATATTGATTGGGTTAATATGACAGGAGTAAATAATGTTTACAATGTAATTCTAGCAAATTTGTGCCAGTTATCTGTCTCGCAACATTCAAATTGTCCTACCAGGGAAAAATATTCTGGATGATATTTTATCTTCACCATAAATGACTGCCTTGGAGATTTGGAATAAAGAGCCACTGGGTAATACTAATCACCACGGTGATTTACCTGGTGCTAAAGTGAAGGGCTTATTAAACAAGAGAATCCCAGAATTATGGAAAAGAATTTTATATTTATGGGACTATGTTTAATTATAAATCATATTATCGACTGGAATTGGGACCAAGAATTTAAAGGGCTGCAGATATGTTAATGGACCAGTATACACTTCTTAAAATATTATTACAGGGCATAGGAAAATGTGGCAATTCTGGATGATTACAGAAATAAATAATAATGAAAAAAATTGAAGGAGATGAAGAATTTTCAAGGATACCCCTTCAGGAAGGAACAGTAATCTAAACCTGTGTGTGTGTGTGTGTGTGTGTGTGTGTGTGTGTGTGTGTGTGTGTGTGTGTGTATGTATATATATATATATATATATATGTATATACACATACATATACACAGACACACATACATACACATATATATATATATATATATATATATATATATATATATATATATACACACATATATATACATATATATAAGGAATGTGTTAGAAAGGTGAAGCACGTTTATAAGAAGATAGAAAGGATTTGTGGGGAACAAGTGAGTATCAGAGTGATGGAGAAGAAGATGTCCTTCCTCAGATATGTGCAGAATTGCAGTAAAGAACAGAAAACTACTGTTACGAAAACTGATAGTGAGACCATAATACCATCCATCCATAACCCCTCTTTTTCCTGTTTTTGCATGTAGGGTTGGGGTGTCTCATCAACAAATGCCATCGTCTAGAGCCAATGTTCACACTGCCAGGTGGCTGTCTCTTCCACGGTTGTTATTCTGCACCTCACACATGCATGCATGCTCACACCTATGGCCAAGATGTAGTGTACAGCCAACATACTGTATGTCTTTAGAATGTGGGAGGAAACCAAAGCACCTGGGGAAAACTAATGCGAATACAATGATGTGCAGACTATACACAGAAAGCACCCCAAGCAAGAATCAAACCGGGGAACCTCTTGCTGTGATGTGACAATGCTAGTTGCTCTGCCACTGAGCTTGGGAGGGACATTTAAGTTCAGAATGGGGAAGTTTGCGATTCCCTAAGTCTAAGGGAGCAGTGTTCCCTAATTTCAAAGGATAGCGTTAAGAAATAAAGTCAACAAATGGAAAACAATTGCTCTAAACAGTCCAGCCAACACAAATACAAAGGAGCAATTGAAAAAGAAAGCTCGAATCCTTGATAATACGTAATACACTTTATTCCACTAAGACTCCTATTCCTTCGAACACATTAACGCTGTACAGAAATATATCCTGCGTTTTCGTTTCAAGTGACTTCCTCAGATGAAGAAAACTGAATGCATACCTTAAAATGAAGACCACAGCTACAGTCCTTTTGTACCATTCACATAGCTAAATAGGGAAATTATCTGGAGACCAAGATATTACAAAGACCACTAAATATGGAATCCCTTAAGAGCATCCCTAGTGCCCTGCTGTTTCCAAATAATGAGGCACAAAATAGGGACAGAATGTAAACATTGCTCTTAGAAACTTTTTGGAAACTGGAGAAATCGCTACTTACGTATTATTGCATGTTCTAGAAACAAATGAAGACAATAAGAATCCAAAGGGATAAGCATTGTAGAAGGAGGTACTTCTTCCAATTTATTGTTTGAGACTTCTGACTGTGTAACATATTTCCTTTGTGAGTAGTAAATTGGTTCATATAGCAGATAGCATAGTATGTGGGGTGAGTAGAGGGTAGTAGCACAGTACCCAGGATGAGTAGTGGGTAGTAGCACAATACCCAGGGTGACCTGTGGGTGGGTGGTAGCACAGTATCCAAGGGGAGTAGAGCGTGGTTCATAGGTAGGTACTAGGCTATTGGTCCTAGGGCCTATATAAGCCTAGCCAAATGTACCCTGACTTTCGCCACCCAAGAAAATTATTTTCCTGTGCCACTGTTGAGCAGAGCCACAGAAGTGATCCCCGTGATAGTAGAAGTGATAGTAGCACAGTACCCAGGGTGACTGGTGGGTAGTAGTAATACAGTAACTATGGTGACTGGCAGGTAGTAGTACAGTACCCAGGGTGACTTGCGGATAGTAGTAGTACAGTACCTGCGGTGACTAGTGGGTTATAGTAGTACAGTACCCAGGGTTACTGGCAGGTAGTGCAGTACCTGGTGTGACTGGCAGGTAGTAGTACTGTACACAGGATGTCTGGTGGTTACTAGTACTGTACCCGGGGTGAGTGACGGTAGTAGCAGTAGTACTGTACCTGGGATGACTGGTGGTAGTAATAGTACTGTACCTGGGGTATCTGGTGGGTAGTAGTACTGTATCCGAGGTGACTGGCAGGTAGGAGTACAGTACCTGGGGTGACTAGCGGGAGGAGTAGTAGTACAGTACCCAGCATGACTGGCAGATAGTAGTACCATACACGGGATGTCTGGTGGTTAGTAGTACAGTACCGAGGATGACTGGCAGATAGTAGTACCATACACGGGATGTCTGGTGGTTAGTAGTACAGTACCGAGGATGACTGGCAGATAGTAGTACCATACGGGATGTCTGGTGGTTAGTAGTACAGTACCGAGGATGACTGGCAGATAGTAGTACCATACACGGGATGTCTGGTGGTTAGTAGTACAGTACCGAGGATGACTGGCAGATAGTAGTACCATACACGGGATGTCTGGTGGTTAGTAGTACAGTACCGAGGATGACTGGCAGATAGTAGTACAGTAACCAGGGTGACTAGCGGGTAGTAGCAGTACAGTACCTGGGGATAGTGGCAGGTAGTAGTAGTGCAGTACCTGGGGTGACTGGCAGGTAGTAGTAGTACTGTACACAGGATGTCTGGTGGCTAGTAGTACTGTACCTGGGGTGACTGTCAGTAGTAGTACTGTACCTGGGGTGACTGTCAGTAGTAGTACTGCACCTGGGGTGACTGTCAGTAGTAGTACTGTACCTGGGGTGACTGTCAGTAGTAGTACTGTACCTGGGGTGACTTTCAGTAGTAGTACTGTACCTGGGGTATCTGGTGGGTAGTAGTACTGTATCCGAGGTGACTGGCAGGTAGGAGTACAGTACCTGGGGTGACTAGCGGGAGGAGTAGTAGTACAGTACCCAGCATGACTGGCAGATAGTAGTACCATACACGGGATGTCTGGTGGTTAGTAGTACAGTACCGAGGATGACTGGCAGATAGTAGTACAGTAACCAGGGTGACTAGCGGGTAGTAGCAGTACAGTACCTGGGGATAGTGGCAGGTAGTAGTAGTGCAGTACCTGGGGTGACTGGCAGGTAGTAGTAGTACTGTACACAGGATGTCTGGTGGCTAGTAGTACTGTACCTGGGGTGACTGTCAGTAGTAGTACTGTACCTGGGGTGACTGTCAGTAGTAGTAGTACTGTACCTGGGGTGACTGGCTGGTAGTAGTACCATACACGGGAAGTTTGGTGGTTAGTAGTACTGTACCCAGGGTGACTGGCAGGTAGTAGTACAGTAACTGGGGTGACTAGCGGGTAGAAGCAGTACAGTACCTGGGGATAGTGGCAGGTGGTAGTAGTAGTGCAGTACCTGGGGTGACTGGCAGGTAGTAGTAGTGCTGTACACAGGATGTCTGGTGGCTAGTAGTACTGTACCTGGGGTGACTGTCAGTAGTAGTACTGTATCTGGAGTGACTGTCAGTAGTAATAGTAGTAGTAGTACTGTACCTGGGGTGACTGTCAGTAGTAGTAGTACTGTACCTGGGGTGACTGTCAGTAGTAGTAGTAGTAGTAGTAGTAGTACTGTACCTGGGGTGACTGTCAGTAGTAGTACTGTACCTGGGGTGACTGTCAGTAGTAGTAGTAGTAGTACTGTACCTGGGGTGACTGTCAGTAGTAGTAGTAGTACTGTACCTGGGGTGACTGTCAGTAGTAGTACTGTATCTGGGGTGACTGTCAGTAGTAGTAGTAGTACTGTACCTGGGGTGACTGTCAGTAGTAGTACTGTATCTGGGGTGACTGTCAGTAGTAATAGTAGTAGTAGTACTGTACCTGGGGTGACTGTCAGTAGTAGTAGTAGTACTGTATCTGGGGTGACTGTCAGTAGTAATAGTAGTAGTAGTACTGTACCTGGGGTGACTGTCAGTAGTAGTAGTACTGTACCAGGGGTGACTGTCAGTAGTAGTAGTAGTACTGTATCTGGAGTGAGTGGCTGGTAGTAGTACCATATCCGCTGTGACTGATGAGTAGTAGTACAGTGCCTGCAGTGACTGACGGGTAGTAGTGCAGTACTCGGGATGATGGATGGGTAGTAGTGCAGTACCCAAGGTGCCTGGCAGGTAGCAGTACAGTACTCCATGGTGACTGGTGGTTAGTAGTACAGTACCCGGGGAGAATTGTACACACAAGGGTTAACCCACAGAATGCACAGTAGAACAGACCTCTGAATGGGTAGGAGCATTGTATACAGAGAGGTTAACAAACTGATTGCACAGCGCACAGAGCTCTGGATGGGTAGGAGCATTGTATACAGAGGGGTTAACAAACAGATTGCACAACGCACAAAGCTCTGGATGGGTAGGAGCATTGTATACAGAGGGGTTAACATACAGATTGCGCAGTGCACAGAGCACTGGATGGGTAGGAGCATTGTATATAGAGGGGTTAACATACAGATTGCACAGTGCAAAGAGCTCTGGATGGGTAGGAGCATTGTATGCAGAGGGGTTAACATACAGATTGCACAGTGCACAGAGCTGTGGATGGGTAGGAGCTTTGTATACAGAGGGGTTAACAAACAGATTGCACAATGCACAGAGCTCTGGATGGGTAGGAGCATTGTATACAGAGGGGTTAACAAACAGATTGCACAGCGCACAGAGCTCTGGATGGGTAGGAGCATTGTATACAGAGGGGTTAACGTACAGATTGCACAGTGCACAGAGCTCTGGATGGGTAGGAGCATTGTATACAGAGGGGTTAACGTACAGATTGCATAGTGTACAGAGCACTGGATGGGTAGGAGCTTTGTATACAGGGGGGTTAACAAACAGATTGCACAGTGCACAGAGCACTGGATGGGTAGGAGCATTGTATGCGGAAGGGTTAACATACAGATTGTACAGTGCACAGAGCTCTGGATGGGTAGGAGCATTGTATGCAGAGGGGTTAACATACAGATTGCACAGTGCACAGAGCTCTGGATGGGTAGGAGCATTGTATACAGAGGGGTTAACATACAGATTGCACAGTGCAGAGAGCTCTGGATGGGTAGGAGCATTGTATGCAGAGGGGTTAACATACAGATTGCACAGTGCACAGAGCTCTGGATGGGTAGGAACTTTGTATACAGGGGGGTTAACAAACAGATTGTACAGTGCACAGAGCTCTGGATGGGTAGGAGCATTGTATACAGAGGGGTTAACATACAGATTGCACAGTGTACAGAGATCTGGATGGGTAGGAGCATTGTATGCAGAGGTGTTAACATACAGATTGCACATTGCACAGAACTCTGGGTGGGTAGGAGCTTTGTATACAGGGGGGTTACAAACAGACTGCACAGTGCACAGAGCTCTGGATGGGTAGGAGCATTGAATCATCTTTGTTTTCCTCTTTGCTTTGCTATACTCTGTGCCAGTTTTCTTTTGTCAACTGCCTTGAGTACCTACTCCTCTCTTCTGCTTCTCTGACATTCTCATGTTCAAGCTTAAAAGTTAGTTATTGACCCATATGTTCTAATCCAGCTCTGAGAACCATTGTCCCTTAAGACATAACTGGTCTCTGGCACTGAACAAGTCTCTGCCAGTTCTTCACTCATCCCGATTTCAGATTCAAGCCCCTCTCCCTTTCCCTCTGCTGCGCTAAGTCATTATACTCTCTAATTATCCTGTTCTATATCTTGTCAGATGCTAGGCTCCCTTTCAGAAGTGTGACGCACTATACATTGCGTCTAGACACTTGGAAATTTAAAGTGATTTTGACAAAACATTGAATTTGGAAACTCACTGTTAAACTTTTGCTGGAAGGGCCTGTTACCTGCACTTGCACCTTGTTGGGGGCTGTACCCCCATGTCCCTGCTACTTCCGTATACCAACAATGAAGTTTCTGTACCTCAGAGTAGGTAGAATTCTCTATGACACCACATTCTTGGAGTTAGTATATGTTCCCCCTATTTGCACTTAAATTCTCTCTGTTCAGAGGATCACATTAATGTCCTTAGATTTTCAGTAGGAATGCAGGCTGCTGGCATAGATAGCACTTTTGAGAACACCATCTCAACTCCTTACCCTGCCTCCATTCTGTCATCTGCTAGCTGCCACCTTAGCTGTCTCCTCGATCAGGTCATTGGTGCCCATGTGTAGTACAGCTCATGAAGTCCTCCCTCATTTCTGGCTACCATAGCTCCTCCCCATTCTAACTGTAGGCTTAAAAAATTGGCTTTACTATACAGTATGTCTTTCCCATCTCATTTAACTTCCTACCACATAAACCAACTTTACTGCACCAGAGTGGCTCTGTTCTTCTTCAAGTCATTTACCATGTCACTACCATTCCTAGCTATGAACTTTTTCCATGTCCATTTATAGCACCACAGGCCTTCTTACAGTTTGTACTGGTTGCAAACTTCCCTGTTTTGCACATGATCGCTTGTGTGTGTCATTTCTATTTTTATTACAAACCCTATTCACTTTTCTGTCCATGCTGTCCTGTGACTCTCCTCTCTGCCTGTTTGCTCCTTCCTGTTCACGTTCTCCTGCTCTTAGTGTAGTATTTGCTTCTGCATGTCCATCTCTGGCACCCATTCCTTCATCACTTGTCACTGCTGTCTCTAGTTATGCTTCTGCACTGGTTTTCTTTTCCTGCTTCTTTCTCAGGTGCCTTTAACATTTTCCCCTGTTACTGCTCTCTCTCCTTTTTTGCCTGTACTCCTCTCATAGCCTTTTCACATGTTTTCCTGTATGCTTCCTTTCTTGCCTCTTTGACATTCATCACCTTATTTAGATGCCTCATGATGCCTCCTTTTCTCCAGCCCTTGTCTTCCCTTTCTTATCGTACCAGCCAAGTCACTCTGATATGCAGCTCCTATATTCTTTCCTTAAGCACACCCCATTCTGCAGACCTCCTTTCATCTGCCACTTTAAAGTCCAGTGAGACAAATTCCTGCCCAGATCTTGAACTGCTCATCAATCTGTCTCCTTTTTCATGGAGTCTGTACTGCTTCTTTCATCCTGTGCCATTCTTGGATCCCTTACCTTTTCTTGTATAATACATACGTCACTGTATATCCCTGAAAGATAACTTCAAGGCGAAGAGATCTCTTGTACTCATTAAGTAACTGGTTCTAGTCCCCTGTCCCCTTTTTATCCACTTGCCCTTCTGTCCCCGTGACTCATCTGTGGCTTCTTCCTTCACATTATTATTGTCAAGTCCTCTGTCTTCTCTTGTCTAGGCTTTCTAGTCCTCCTTGTACCTACCTGTTCTACTCCATTCTCAGCAGTACTGTTTCATATTTTCTGTGCAACAGGGCTTGCATACTGTTTTATTTGGTATTTTCTGCTTGTACACCTATTAATTCTGGACTGTATATTGAGATTTTACTGTATCTATAGTTACTGCTGTATTTTATGTCATGTTACTGAATGTTTCTATACTTTGTGTTACCTCTGAATAATATTTGTTCTGTATGGAGATTTTTCTCCCTCTGCTTCTGCTGAAAAAGGGCACATGCTCAGTCAGACATACCCAGTTAACAAATGTCAAAATAAAGAAATCTTCATTCTTATGTGTAAGTTTTGTTCTAAAATTGCATATTGTCTGTATTATAAAACTGGTTTGTTTTCATTTAAAAATGTATACGTATGTCCCTTGTCATGACTATCTGGTTACCTATCAGTCAAATAGTCATTGTTATAAAATCTTTATTGTGTCAACTTCAGAAGTCATTGCAAACATAATTATATAAACCATACTTATGTGTAAAACATTCCTTCAATAATCATGCCGCAAATTCAAATTTATGAATTTCAAATGACTTTTTAAAATGGCTGTACTATAAAGTATTATATATTTAAAAAACAAATTACCACATTTTTACACTTCTAAAGTAGTCATTTATTTCAAATATTCAATTTAGCATCCTTTCATAGGATCATACAAAGTTACTAGGCTAATGGCTCTAGGGACCTTGCAAGCCTAGCCAAGTTCTACCCTTATGTCCATGATCAGCACCTATTGCTCCTGTTCAAGAGGGATACAGGTGGAACCCCCTCAGTGAATTTATGATTACCCATCCACTCGTCCAGATTGCATTTGAAGACGGCCAGTGAGGTGCTCTGACATGAAGTGGAGTCTGTCCTAAAGGTGTGGTAATCTCTAGGAGACAAATGTGTCCTTTCAGCAGGTTCTATTAATGTCACTTGCCAGGTTAAGGTCTTTAGAGCGAGTAACCCATGTACCATTTGACTTATGGGGATATGTAGCATTTCCAATAAAGCAGGGTCAGAGATTGCCTTGTATGTAAGGCAGAGATAGCCTCTGAGTAGTCTGTATGAAACAGAATAAAGTGACAGTAATTTCAGGCGATCCACATAGGACAGAGCTGAAGACCTTGAATTTTCCTTGTGAGGAACCTTTGTGGTCTCTGCAATTGCTGCAAGGGCTTGGAAAGGTACATACCAAAAGGGGTATTGTATTCGGTTATTGGCCTGATGAGGGAAGAGTACAGGGAGGTTATAATTTCTTTTTTTTCTGGAGGAAAAGCTCTTACTTATGAGATGAGCAATATAGAATGCCTTTCTTACCACTGTGGAGACATGGTGATCAAAGGTAAGGCTGCTGCCAATCTGTGTGTCCAGGTCTCTGACCACTGAGTGCATACTTAGGGTGTTGCTACTGATGTGATAGTTAGCAAGAACATTGCTATTATTGAAAGGGATGATAATACATTTTTTGCAGTGAGTTTATGGCCATGACTTTTGCACCAATCATTTGTTTGTGTAAGACCCTATTGTAGGATGTTGACATCATTTGGAGATTCTTTGACTGCTCCCAGTTTGCAGTCATCAGCAAACTTTGTCAGCTACTGACCTTTAGTTTTTGCTTGTAATTCAGAGAAATAAATTCCAAACAGTAGAGGTCCCAGGACTGATCCCTGTGGAACACCACTGGTTACAGGTCTGCTGTTGGAGGTGACTTCTCCTATTTTGACTATATGTGTTCTATCAGTGAGCCAGTTAGCAACCCATCTAAAGTTATACGGGTTGATACCTAGCTAGTGATTCCTGAGTGGGGGATAGTGTCGAAAGCCTTGGCTAAGTCTAGGTGGGCTGTATGCACAGATTTCCCCTCGTCCAGGACCTTGGTGACTGTCTCAAAGAAGTCCACCAAGTTTAATACGCATGATCTCCCTTTGGCAAATCCAAACTGAGCAGGGTCAAGTGTTTGGAGATTGCCTACATCTTTGCTGGTAAGGCCCATGACTCCATGGCCTTGCAGATGAGGCAAGTCAGGCTAATAGGTCTATAGTTTTCGGGGTCAGTGTAAGCACCACCTTTGTGTAAGAGAATAACGGTGGACATTTTCCATTCAGCTGGGATGAAGCCGGTGCTTAGACGATGATTGAAAAGAGTACTCAGTGGTATGGCTAATTCTTGTTGGAGCCCATGTAGGACAAAGCCTGGGATGTTATCACGTCCCATAGATGCTTGTTTTTTAGCCTTAGAGAGGGCGTTTACGACCTGCTCTTTGGAGATACAAGGTAAGGAACAGGTGGTAAGGATGTCAAAGGGTACTTCTGGTGGGGACTGGGGAGTGAAGTTTTCACAGAACCTGTCAGCCATCAGGTTAGCTATGTCCACAGGCTCAGTATATGTGGTATCATTAAATCTGTGGTATCATTAAATCTGGGCCTTTCCTTTTAGGTTTAGGATGTAACTGAAGAACACCTTATGGCTGTTCTTAGTTGAGGAAGCTAGTTTGATATGAAGGAATTCACAAGAAGTCTTATTTGCTTGTTTATAGATGTTTGTCTATAAAATATCAGTGTGAGCTTCTTGAGTTATATATTTTGCATAGTACCTGAGTTAATTCTTTTATTCTAACTTGAAGAGATGTTTTGAATAAAATCAAACGTACCTAAACTTTACTATCATTTGTGTAATTTGTTCACCCTGGAACTGGTATCTTACTGAACAGATTGAATCTAGTCTCCCTGTAGCTGACACATTCAATAAATCTATCTTGACTGCAGATATGGGGGGGCGGCAGTATCTGACTTTTTATATTTTTCTTCGAGAATATTACTTTGAAATATATATAAAACTTGTACCTCATATAGGTGGGCAATATTTTCCTGTTTGTATGTTGTATTATTAGTATCCTTTCATTTCTCTGCTTAAAATCTGTCTGCTGTGTTTAATATTTTTTCTTCTTTGTTCAAGTAAATTTTAATTGGTCTTTTTATATAGGATAAATAGGGCTCATGTATGACGGTCTTTTTCTTTTTATCCAGTTTAACATGTTTGAACCAGTTTGTAAACATTCTGATATCAACTTCATTTTCTTGAATTTGAATATTTAATACCGTTTTACCTATCGGAAACGAGTTTGGGACTTTGATTTGGTTTACTTCCTCTTCCTTATGGTTTCCTTTACATAAATAATATAATTTGTTGTGATTTATTTACAGTCTCTGGCTTGTAATGTTTTTCTCTCTTAAATTGCCAAAGTGTTATAGCTTCCTTAATTATATTGCTTCTATCACTTCTTACATTTAGAATAAAATAACATTTCCTTTGTTTGATTTCCTGTGCTCTCTTCTTTCCTTTTTCAGTATTGGGCAGTTTTCTGTACTTTTTGGTCTTCATCAATTCATTACCGTTATTTTTCTTTTGCTTTGCAATTTTGATGATAAAAGTGGTCATTTCTTACTGTGCAAGTCCTTCCATCTCTTCTTATCACTAAGATCTTGTTCATATCGTAAACTGTTTGACATATTCTATGATTTACTTTAGACAAAATCCTGATTTAGCTTTGCATCTCATATGTTGATTAGAATCTTTTACATTGTCCTTATTTCTTTTATAGAATTATTTATTTGATGTAACTTAGATTTTATCAACTGCTCTAGCCTTCAATTAATCAGTTAAATACATTAATTCACACGAATACCCATGCATGAATATATGCATGTGCTATCCCTTAATATGCTTAAAATAATTAGTTTAGGGAAACTTTGTAGCAACAGGGTACTGAAAACAGCATTCATTGCCGTTAAGAGCAGTGAGCCTAATTTTGGGTTACAATATTTTTGTTTACCTAATAAAATAATATTTTAGAAGCACTTGCTTGTTTTTGTTGTTCTTGTTTCTGTTTTAATTATTTACTAAAGTAACCCTCACTATAGTGTTTGGAATGTCTTTTTCTGAGAGCAGCTAGCCAACGTAGTGTGGCTTGTTTTTACCAGAGTTTTCACTTTGTGAAAGGCTATTTCTGAGTGACCATTAAAGGAAAGTACTGAATCTACCTTAGCTTAAATATTTGTGTAAGAACGTTTGCTTACTTGTGCAGTTGACTCTATCTTGGAGTGTCAGATGAAGTGGAATTGGCAAGTCTTTAAGTCCAAACATACCTCCCAACCTCTTAGTACAAGAAATCTGGACAAAGCCCGACAAAATGGGTACAAAATACCAAAAATAGGGACATATTTTAAATACTGCTCTTATAAACTTGGAAAGTTGCCAAACTAGCAGGGTTTGTTTTAACATACATTTTCTAAAGGATTCAAAGTCTGAAACTCAAATGTATGTCATTATTTAGTAACTTCAATTCTCAGATCATCCCAGTGATTTGCCAGAAAAAGCATACATTTTGTGTAGAACAGACCAGGAATATGAGCCAAAAATCTGGACAGTTGAGAGGTATGGTTCCAAACAAAACAGTTTATGTTGTAGTATTAGCCTTCATTTTTTGTTTTTAGCTTTCAACAAGTACCAGATATGACTGAAATCCACTTGTAGACCATTTATTACCATAGCAATCATATTGCTCCTTTGAGGAGGATCCAATCATCAGCACAGGTTGCTGCATGTAAGCTCTGGTTATTTAAGAAGAGGCAATTAATCAATAGTGTAAAGGGAATAGTTCCTAGTCCACAACACTAATGTGTTCTAAGTTCAGCAAGAGATAATACACTGTGTACCAGAAAAAAAAGTTCTTACCTGCATATAGCTGCCAACGCAGACAAAGTGTACATCAGTGAAGCTTATGATCAAAAGGGTAAATAGCAGTAGTGACTAATCAACCTAAACAAATGCCCCTTTAAAATTGTGGAGTCTTTTACCAAATAAAGACTAGTGAGGTGCCGAATCAGTCTGAAGTCATGTTATGTGTGACTAGGCCATACCTAATGCTTAGTTTAAGGCACAAGGACAGACCATCATCTTGATAATGGTTCAGGACTGGGGCACTAGACAGCTGGGTAGGAGAGATTGCTGTTCTTAGGAAGGGGTATAAATAAGAGTTCTTTGAGGTGACAGTAACTGTTCTGGAAAATAATGATAAACTGAGAAAATATGAATATATGCTAAGGGCTTAGTAATGATCATCACTGACATGTTGGAAAAGGTGGATCTAGCGTTTAAGAATGTGATGGCCTAGTTCTGGTAATCTAAATAAAAAATTCCCTGACAGTTCTAATGGGGACAGCTTCAAAGGGAAGGCAGCAACAGAGTGAAGAGCTCCCATTAGGTACATAATATTCTGGAAAGGGAGAGGGTCAATGCTGGTTGGCTTGCAACAATCAAGATGCACATTGTAAGGTCAGCACTACCTTAGTGAACCATTTCTGCAGTCTGCGGTGCTTCCAAGGAAGGTAATAACCTTGAATTTTTTTTCACCATGTATTATCTTGACTTGTGCCCTGTATGTCTCTGAATAGCTATGGATCAGGACTCTTTTAAAAGTTAAGGTAGAATTAGCAGTTTTTTATATTTTTTACTGTAATCTTGCACGACCATCTCATATCTTGGTAGCTCTGGTGCAGATCACGATTGTTAATTGTTTTCCAGTTACTCCAAGATTTTCTCCAGCTTTAAGCAGAGCTTTTAATGTCGAATTTAGTCATGGACATTTCACTCCTGTAATTCTCAGTGTGACTGCTGGAGAGATGTTGCCTTTTGCCAACCAGATTTCATTTGTCAGCAGTTGTAATGCAGATCAGTTAAAAGAAATAATTATTCTAGTCAGTTGTTACATGTTCCAGGAGTTTTAGCTCCTTGGAAAGTGTGATGGCTTCTCCACTAATCTGAAATGGGTCCTCTGATTTCTTGTATGTTCTATAAGATGGGAAGATTGTATGTTCTATAAGATGGGAAGATTGTATGTTCTATAAGATGGGAAGATGATATGGTCTATAAGATGGGAAGATTGTATGTTCTATAAGATGGGAAGATTGTATGTTCTATAAGATGGGAAGATTGTATGTTCTATAAGATGGGAAGATTGTATGTTCTATAAGATGGGAAGATGATATGGTCTATAAGATGGGAAGATTGTATGTTCTATAAGATGGGAAGATTGTATGTTCTATAAGATGGGAAGATTGTATGTTCTATAAGATGGGAAGATTGTATGTTCTATAAGATGGGAAGATTGTATGTTCTATAAGATGGGAAGATTATATGGTCTATAAGATGGGAAGATTGTATGTTCTATAAGATGGGAAGGGCATTTGTCTTTATACTGATATATTAAGAATGTTAAACTACAGACACCTCCTTATTTTACAAACCTTTCTAGTACATTTTTGCCCTTCATGTGCGATATGTTAATCTGCTTTAGTTTTTGTCACCTTGCGTCATGCTTTGGGTGACTCGCTCCTTTCCAGGAAGAACTTGTGTTTCTGATGCATTGTTTTGGTTTGGCCCAAACAGGGTAGATAACAATTGATTGTTCTGATGCCTAATATCATCACAGTGCAACTACCAAACATTTTTTCTGCTTTTTCTCCCCTAATATTCCCACTTGGGTCATTTACATGAAATCAACATTTCCTAAATGATTATTGCCATAATTTATTGATAGGTATATTCTCAGCTATTTATGTTTTCTTTGTAAGACCTTATTGTTTTGGTAACAGAGTATGCAAGGAGGGTGCTACTGTTCATTTTTTTCTCAGCAGTGGCTCCATCCTCTTGGTTGATTTCATTTGTTGCTAGGCAGAATGTTGCTGATATCATATGTCAAAAAAGTCAATGAAATAGGACAAATTGGTTTTTGACAGCCTGACAGAGCTCAAAGCAAATTATGGTGAGAAGTCCTAAATTGATTATTTTTACTGGGTATTGAATGTTCAGAATGTGTATTTGGAAAATACATTGTGTCCTTCTGCTTGAGAGGGCATTTTAAGGAAGTATCTATGCTTTGTCAATAGTACTGTATGCATTGTTTAAAATATGGTCTGTCTGTCTGTCTCTGTCTATCTCAAATGGCAAACAGTACCTAGGGTAATGGTTGCCTCTCTGTCTGTCTCAAATGGCAAACAGTGCATAGGGTAATAGTTGCCATTCTATCTCAAATGGCAAACAGTGCATAGGGTAATAGTTGCCTATCTGTCTGTCTCAAATGCCAAACAGTGCCTAGGGTAATAGTTGCCTCTCTATCTCAGATGGCAAACAGTGCATAGGGTAATAGTTGCCATTCTATCTCAAATGACAAACAGTGTATAGGGTAATAGTTGCCTCTCTATCTCAAATGGAAAACAGTGCATAGGGTAATTGCCTCTCTGTCTGTCTCAAATGGCAAACAGTGCATAGGGTAATAGTTGCCTCTTTGTCTGTCTCAAAAGGCAAACAGTGCACAGGGTAATAGTTACCTCTTTGTCTGTCTCAAATGGCAAACAGTGCATAGGATAATAGTTGCCTCTCTGTCTGTCTCAAATGGCAAACAGTGCATAGGGGTAATAGTTGCCTGTCTAAAGTGGCAAACAATGCATAGGGTAATAGTTGCCTCTCTGTCTATCTCAAATGGCAAACAGTGCATAGGGGGAATAGTTGCCTTCTATGGATCTCCCATAAAGGTAAGGCCATCGTGCTGGTCCATTCAGTCCGTTTCAACTAGTCACATGAAGTTTCCAAACGTGCTTCAGTATCACTTGTCGGCGCCATTTTTTTTGGCTAGAGTGGTTGGCTCATGTGAAGAGCAGAATTGAGGTCATTTGTCCTGGATGGATCCATAAGTGGAATGACACCAGGTATGCTGTCTTTTCAAATACAGATCAGAGCATTTCTACATTCCTGCAGGGTCTTTGCCATTTCAGTCATATTCATTTAGAAAGCAACTTGGTTCTTCTGCTAAGTAGTTTGATTCTGTTATAATCTGCAGTTAGTTTATGGCAATGCATTAGGATTTTTTTTTCTACATTTGAACAAAGCTGTTGCGCTGATAACATTGTGAACCACAGTGCCCTAGCTCACCACCAGTGTAACAAGGCTGGTAGCTTGTCTCAGGTTAGCTTGCTGCTTCTTACTACTTTAGTCACTTACAGCTTCCGAACCACTTTTGGCACCTCTCATGGTAGTTACATGAATTCTGCTGGCATGAGCAGTAGTGTTCTGCTGGTCATATCTCTGGTTCAGCTAGTGGGGTGGGGTCCTTACTCTTTCTTCACCTGTTTCTGCTGGTACAAGGAAGTTGCATTCTTCATCAATTTTCAGTGTCCCAAACTGTTACCTTGTGAGTTATTTAGTTATCATAGATGAATAGTCTAAAATGCTTTGTTTAATGCTGTGTATTGATTTTCTGTATAAAAGCATCTCTTGTTTGATTTTAACATCAGGTCTGCGTCACAAAAATAAGTTATCACCTTCTGTGAAAAGTGAAAGTGACTTATTTTGTTAATTAGTCCAAGTTCCTTGATAAGCTAGAAAGCCCTGTTTAGCAGCATAAATTGAAAATCAGCTTAATTTTAGAAAACAAGGTAATTAAAATTTTGTCCATTTGGGCTGCTAATAAATTTCAGTATATATACCCTGAGAAAGCAGAACAAAGCACTTTACTCAAATGAGCTATTTTTTATTAACACCAGTAGCGTTTTCACCTCTAGTCTCATAAGATCTGTTACAGAAATTCTAGCCTTAATTTCTCTTGGACTCTTATCTGACGGTGAATTATAAATAACTGCAATGTGCGACCAAAGAACTGGTTCAGACTCATTATTCTTGCTGTAGAAAAGGCTGTCCATTCCTTCACTTTTTACTAAATTTTCTCTGGATTTTTCCTTCATTATTACATATTTCTTGTGCCCAGTGTGACAAAGTATTAAAGATGTCATCTGACTAATGACTTACACAGGGGAGACAGCACATCTGTACTTCTTGATGGTTCAGCTCTCTTTAAATGAGGCTCAGTGCACACTATGCTGCATTAATGGCTCTTAAAGGAGTTTTTTTTTTCAATTGAAACTTATTCCTCGATAAAGTAAGTATTAAAATTCAAGTATTGCATAGACAATTGGAAATTCTTTACTTTGCTGAAAGTAAACAATTTAATATTAGTTTGCATATGGAACATTTTTTTTAGATTGGATCACATTTTATTTTGTCTACCCGTAAGGAGATAGAGAAGAGAGTGTGTGTGTGAGTGAGTGTGTGTGTGTGTGTGTGTGTGTGTGTGTGTCACAGCATATCACTGCAAGCCCATCGACTATCCAGAATATCAGAAAACACAACCCTCCCAAAACAATTAGCACAAAAAACAAACAGTATCCTTTTGATATTGATAAAAAAAAAAAAACACAGAACATTAACTTCCAGATACACTGCCTGTAATAGGGGCATAGGTGACAGACTGGGGTAAATTTACGATTCCCCATCCACTAATCCAAGTTGTGCTTGAATAAGTTCAGAGAGGAACGCTATTTCGCATGGATGGAGGGCATGTTCCAGAGAAAGGGTAGACTCTGAGATACATATCTGTCCATCCAACATATCTTTTTTGTATTGCAGATGAGGTTCAGGTTTCTAGGGTGTTTCTGATGATACTTGTTTTATGAATGTGCAACAAGTCTATAAGGGCTGGATCAGAGGTTGCTTTGAAGGGCAGGCATGGATCAACTTTTAACAGTCTGTGGGAAAACGACTACAATGATAAGGCTTTGAGGCAGTCCATATTGACCATGTTTTCTACGCCATGTATTCCTTTTGAGAGGAAGCTCTGAGGATGCTCCATTTGTTCACTTGCCACTTTGGGTACATACTGAAGGAGGTATGTTTTTTTTTTTTTAAACAAGAAACATCTTTATAAAATTATCATGTATGACGTAGGCCGTGTTACATTTATATAAATGAAAATAAACCATAGAGAGAGAGAATCTCATTTGCAAACAGTATACATTCCAAACCATGCCGACACAACTGTAGCTGCAAACATTATACATCACTTTTAACATATCCAGTCAGTGTTAATCAACTATTACACAGCTCATTCAAATCCTGCATTCTTTTAAACCTCATTCCTCCTCTGCATGTATTGATCCCAGATTTCCTATGTAATTTGCTCATACCGTTTTCTAAAGATCCCAGTTCCAGTTTTATCTCTGTCACTATCTTCACTACTTCTAGCAAAGTTGCTTTAAATTTTGATTTCCATTTTCTAGTAATTTCTTTTTTGGCAGCTATCATAACTAGACTCAGCAAGACCTTACTATGTCTAGGCAATTCTGATTCTGTATCATAGCTCAAAAAATAATTTCCTTAGTTACTCCAATTTGCTCATCCAGCATCTCTGACAGAGCAGTCTGCAGGAAATGTTTAAAGTCTAGAGAAAATATGTTCCCAATTGCCTCTTTCTTGCTCATCACACCTTCAACATTTGCTGTCTACCTGAAGAAAAATTCTTTGAAGTCTGCTTGGGGTATAAAAACAACTAAACACTTCCAGGCAAAGATCCTAAATCTTCTAGATTTTGTTGTGTATTTGAGAGACATACATATATCCCCCATTGTTTCTTTGTGAATTGCTTATCTAATCTTTCTTCCAAATCCTTACCAACGTCCTCTGATTGATTCTTATAGTTATCATGCAATATTGTATATGCTCTACTAATTATTCCTTTTTTAATGGCAACTAAAAACTCTACCAGTGCTGGTCTTTCATTTAGGACCCCCTATTTCTTTCTCTTTGCCTATACTCTGATATCAATCCTTGATATGGAAGTCAATCTCTAGCCATCAGTCCAAAAAAGTTCTTGGCATCTTCCCCTTCTGTTACTTTTCCCTCTCTAGTTATTTGCTCCCAATACCTTGTTCCTTTGCCAGTTTTCTTCATTATATTCACACCACCTCTTGCCTATTGTCTGTATCCCTAATTGCAGTCATCCCTATCAGCAGAATCTCCTTTCTCCATTCCTGTGTTGGCTTAGTTCCTAGAAAACCTTCTGCTACTTTATGAATATAATATTCTGTATGATTATTGTTGCTGTCCTTAAAGGTCTGCATCCAAAATCCCAGTCTCTCCCTGTTACTTGAGCTTCCCCCCTGTTTCATCATCATCATCATCATCTCTTTCCACTTTGAATTATAGTTTTCTGCTTGTAATATGTATAGGAGCCTTAACTTTGTTGCTTTGAAATACCCCTTCAACTTGGGTAATCCCACTCTACCCTGTTCTATTGGAAGAATAAGCTTATTCCCATTTGACTCTTGCCATCTTCCCCTCCCAGATAAAATCCTTCAGCTCTTTATTAATTGCTATCCACAACTTCTCCTCTGGTTGATAAAAATATGCCTGAACTGTGTATAAGACTAAAGGGACTAAAATAATTTTAACTGCTTGCATCTTACTATTGCTATCCATATAACAAAGCTTCCTTTTTCTCAGTTTTTGTATTATCTTTTGTTTAGTCTCTTCCCACATATCCTTAGCTGCCACAAAAAATTATCATATTTAATCCATACTCCTAAATATTCATTTTATCTTGTCCCCATAAATATGGATATTGCTGAACCAATTCATATGTGGGTACATAATTTACCAGTATTGCTTTTGTTATAGCTTCATTAATTTTGTATGCTGAAAAGGTTTGAAACTGTCTCAGTATGGTTCACAGCACTGTAATGTCCCTTTTTGATTGTTTTAGGTTCATAAGTAATTACTAGGCTATTGGTCTGAGGACCAAACCAAGCCTAGCCAACAGTGCATTGGCTTTTGCCACCCATGTAGTGTTAGATATAAAATAATGTCATTTGCAAATAGTGCCAGTTTATCTTGACTAACATGCCAATTATATCCCAGAATTTCTGAGTCCCTTATTTTCTTTGCCAGTGGTTGTAAATATAATGCAAATAACAAAGATGAGAGAGGACACCCCTGCCTGGTTCCTCTGCTCAAGCAGAAATTATCAGAAAGGACCCACCCACTTTAATTTTTGCCTCCAAACCTTCACATATCCTCCTAATCAACATTATAATGTTATCAGGGAATGCAAATTATTCCATTGCTCTGCTCATAAAATCCCAGCTTACTGTGTTAAATGCTTTCTCTGCATCAAGACCCACCAGCAACAATGGTATGTTCTTGCATTCTGCTTCCCTCTGGATCATCACTGTGTTTATGCTGTCAGATGTTTGCCTCCTCTTCACAAAATCACATTGATCCATATCTATCAATTTTGGAATCACATTTGTCATTCTTTTAGCCATTATAGACATAAACACTTTGTAATTGTGATTTAGTATTGAAATGGGCCTGTATGAAGCTGGATCTGATGGATCTTTACCCTCTTTAGGTATTACAGCTACCACTGCTTTCTTCCAGGATGCTGGTATTTCTCCTCCTCTTAAAATACTGTTAAACAAACCCTTCCAGATCTTTATCAGTTTTTTCCCTCCTAGCTTCCACATTTCCACAGGAATACCCTCTATTCCTGGGGACTTTCCTGTTTGATTATACATCACCATTTTTATCTCATCTCATCCTGTCCTAACTGTTAGTAATTGAGCCTTCTCTCCCTCTAGCTTTGGCATATTTATTTCTTCCATAAATATTTCCATTTGACCCTTTTGTTGATTTCCATATTTCTCTGCTTTATACAGACTTTCGTAGAATTTCCAAAATATTTCTAGTACCTCTACAGGATCCCTTGTTATCTTCCTTGTTATAAGCTCCCTAAGCCTGCTGACAGTCGTCATGTTAAAAGTTTTTGTACTCTAGGGTTATTATCAAATAAAAGTTCATAGGAAGTTAGTAGGCTATTGGCCCTGAGGCTGTTATACAAGTCTAGCCAAGAGTTTAGCCTTTGTTTAGACAAGTCAGCGCACAAGGCCCCTGTCAATCAGGAACACAGGTGGAATCCCAGGGATGTATTTTGTTTCCCATTCAGTTATCCAGGTTTTGCTTAAAAAGGGGTAAAGAGGTACTCTGCTTGACATTGAGAGGGAGTCTATTCCACAGATGGGGGAGTCTCTGGGACACAAATCTGTCCCGCCAACAAGTACTATTGATGTCACAGACCAGGTTGAGGTTGCTCATGTGGGTTACTTGAGTGGAGCTTGACTTGTGGATTTGCAGCAGTCCCCATCAAGGCGGGGTCTGAGATTACATTGTATGCCAGACAGAGGTCACCTCTAAGGAGTCTGTATGAAACTGAGTAGAGGACCAGGGCTTTTAGCCTATCTGTGTAGGGTAGATGTTTGAGGCCCTGGATTCTCCTGGTGAGGAACCTCTGTTGTCTGTTCAGCTTCTGCAATGTGCTTTGCAAGGTAAATGCTGAAGGGGGGCAGTCTACTCAATAATTGGCCTTATAAGGGAAGAATATAGGGATGTTATAACCTCTTTGTCCCTGGATGAGATACCCTTACTTATGAGGTGGGCCATGTAGAAAGCTTTCTGTACAATGGAAGCAACATGGAGGTCAAAAGTTAGGTTGCTATCAACATGGGTGCAATGTGATAATATGTGGGGATGTCACTCTCTCCAAAGGGAATGATGATGCATTTTTTGGCATTCAGCTTGAGGCTATGTTTCTGGCACCAGTCATTTGTTTGGGTGAGACCCTCTTGGAGGATGTCCACATCACTTGGGGAATTGATGACCATACCCCGCTTGCAGTCATCTGCAAACTTGGTCATCTATAGTCCACTGGTTTTGGCCTGCACCTCAGAGAAGTATATCCCGAATAACAGAGGCCCGAAGACTGATCCCTGGGGTACACCACTGATTATCGGTCTACTGCTTTATGTGGCTTCCCCTATTTTGATTCAGTGGGTTCTATCAGTGAGCCAGTTTGCTACCCATTTGGTAACATACAGATTGATGCTTAGTTGAGAGAGTTTATTTATTATGCTCGAGTGGGGAATAGTGTCGAAGGCTTTGGCCATATCAAGGTAGGTGGTGTGCACCATTTTCCCCTCATCCATGGCTTTGGTGACGTTCTCAAAGAAGTCAACCAGATTTAACAGACATGACCTCCTCTTGACAAAGCCAAGCTGTGTAGGGTCGAATGTTTGGAGTTTGCTAATGTCCCTGTTAATGAGTTCCATGATAATCCATTCCATGGCCTTGCAGATCAGGTTAGTTAGGCTGATGGGTCTGTAACCTGGATCGGTCGATGCCCCACCTTTGTGTAAAGAAATGGCAATGGCTGTCCTCCACTTGGCTGGGACAAAGCCGATACTCAGGTTTTGGTTGAATAGGGTGCCTAATGGTGCCGCAAGTTCATGTAGGCTGCAGCCTGGGATGTTATCAGGTCCCATGGAGGCTGTATTTTTTGTCTTTGAGAGAGCATTGATGACCTGTTCCCTATAGATAAGGGGAGGTGGGCAGGTACTGGGGATGTCCTGATTTACTGATGGGGGGACAGAGGGGTGAAGTTTTTGCTGAATCTGTCAGCCAGTAGGTTGGCTATATCTACAGCATTTGTGTATGTGGTGTCCTTGACCACCAGTTCTGAACAAATCTGGGTTCTTCCTTTGAGATTGCGGACATATGTGAAGAAGGCCTTATGATTGTCTCTAGTAGATGTGACCAATTTGGACTCGAAGTTGGCTTTAGAGGATTTCACTAGTGCTCTTATTTGCTTGTTCCTGCTAAGGAGAGATTGCTTCCAGTTAGGCACGTGCTCCTTCTTGGCCCTGGACAGCAATTTTTTCCTTTTGTTATATAGTTTATTTATTGCAGATGTCCACCAGACAGGTTTGCTCTCCCTTGCAAAGGATGATTTTGTCCTGTTGGTTATTCCTGATTTCATACATCTTTATAAATGCTCGTATGGTACTTTGGTGTAGATTTGGACATTGGTGCTGGTTCCTACAGAGGGGGAGGGGGAGGGGGCTGTGAAGCTGTTTATACCATCACTCAGGAGGTTGTAATCAGCTTTGGAGAAGTTTTTTTCTTTGACCCTAGCTTGAGGGATGCCAGGGGAGATGGTGACTTCGAAAGTGACCACTTTATGGTTGGATCTTACCAGGGAGGATGATACTTGTTGGGGTGCTGCAGTGGTTACTCATGTTGGTTAATACCAAGTCCAAGATTTTATCACCTCTTGTGGGGGTATCGACTAGCTATTCCAAGGCATTTGCATTGATAAATTTGAGGAATCTCTGGGCATTTGTGTTCTGGCATGAGTATTTTTTCCAGTCTGTGTTTGGGTAGTTAAAGTAGGTTCCTGTTGGAACACTGAATTTTCAATTGTTCGAATCAGTAAAGGTTGACCTTTAATGATCAAACAATTGAAAATTCGAAATGTTCAAAATGAACATAAAAAAAAAAGTAAAGGGTTTGGGCAGGGGGGCAAGCCACCCTGCACCCCCCACGTGGGCCCCTCTACTTAAATATACCAACTCCAAGATCACGCTACAGTGTAGGAAAGGGAAATCTTCCCTTTCCGCACCATAGTGCATTAAAGTGCGATCTCGGAGTTGGTATATTTAAGTAGCGGGGGGTGCAGGGGGGTACAGGGTACATTCTTTGTTTTTTTTTTTTTTAATTTCAAAGTTACGGAACTTTGATCATATGGTGTTGATCATATGGTATTCGAAGTTCCGTAACTTCGATTTTCTAATAGGTAACCATTAAAGTCATCCAGGATCTGGGTAAAGGGTTGAATCTTGATAGATTTGAAGAGGTCCAGATAGGTGGAGTGGGCATCTTCAGTCAAATCTAGGGGCCTGTAGCTAGATATGATTTGAATAGGAGTCTTGTCAATGGTTAACTGCACCTGGAGTGATTCCTGTGCGTCATACTGTTTGACCAGCCTGGAAGTGTGTGTGTCTTTAATATGTATTGAAACTCCACCTCCACAGTTTAGGGTCTGAAGGTATGATAGGATGAGTAACCAGTTAAGGCTGGGGTGCTCTCCCCAGCTTTGAACCAGGTTTCTGTGACTACATGAGTGCAGTTTAATGTTTAGACTCCTAACATTTAGTAGCATGACCTTTAATTTGTGTTTTGTTGAAATTTTTATATTGGTAGTATCGACCACATGACATTTCCTAAACAAGGCACTATGGGCGAGGCAACAGCCTTTGTTAGAAGCCTGAAGCCCAAGTGAGACAGATGCAGGCTATCTCTAGCAAAGCATCGTGGTCTGACAATCATATCTTCCCAGGCTGTCAGGTACTGGATTCCCCTAGAATGACACCAGAAACTAAGCCAATTGTTAAAGTCAATAATTTTCTCTTTGTATTGAGGAATCATTCTGGGTGATGGCAGAATGCTGCTTAAGGCTAGGGATATACCTGCCTGTGATTCAGTGAACTCGATCACTTCTCTCTTCATATAGTCCAGGGAGGTACATCTCAAGTCGTTCATGCCAACTTAACAGCAATCTTTCTAAACACGTGTATTTTTGAGGTAATCCCTTATTTTATGCTTAGCATTCTATAGTTGCTCCTCTTCTCAATGAGATTCCCCCTGTTTTGCAATACTTTAATATTTGTCAGATCCTCTAAATAATTCTTGTTCATTCTTATGATATCTCCCTTTCTTTTATTTCCACCCTATTTTTAAATTCCACTTTAATTTTATCCCACTCCCTAGCTATATTTTCAGAAGAAGTTTCTATTTTCTCTAATAGCTCCTGAATAATTTCCACTACCCATTCCTTAAATTCCTCTCTTTTCAACAGATAGGTGGGAAAGTGTCAGTCTCACATTTTTATTTCATTACCCTGTGTCTTTATTTTAGTTGTTATTGTTGCATGATCTAAAATAGTTATTGGGTGTGTATCAAAACCTTCAATTAAATGCACATGTTTCTGTGAAACTGTGAAATGTAAATTCTGTCTAACCTAGCCCAGTTTTGTATCTTGGGGAATAGTATTTAATTCATGCCAAATTCCTCGTACTGAATTCACATCTTCCATGCCAAATATTTTCATAAATTTCTTTAAAAATCTACCTTCCTTTGTTAAATTTCCCTTTCTGTGCTCCCCAGACACATCTTCACTGTTGCAAATCAAATTCCAGTCCCCACCTATAAGTAATATTCTTTGCTGAAAGCTGATTAT
Source organism: Protopterus annectens (assembly GCF_019279795.1). NCBI lineage: Eukaryota > Metazoa > Chordata > Ceratodontiformes > Protopteridae > Protopterus > Protopterus annectens. The sequence continues at coordinate 125,281,056 of NC_056749.1, forward strand.
TTCTCTCAGAATTTTCTTTAGCTCCATTACAGAAGTTTTCCGCGGAATATAAATACATTTCTGTGTAATCCTCCTCCCTTGCCAGTAGCCTCTTAGTACGACAAATCTACCATTATTGTCTTTTTTTCCTCTTCTGTTACTATTGGAGTTCCTCTTGCAATTAATATAAGTACACCTCACTTCCTTTGCACCAGGTATTCCACTGAATAACCATCCTGAAAACCTTTCTTTATCAAATTCACATGTTCAGTTCTTTCCAAGTGTGTCTTCTGTAGCATAGCTATTTGCACTCTACATTTTTTAATATGGTTTACCGCTCTTTCTTTTTTGTATTTACCTGTGAGACCATTGACATTTAAAAACATTTTAGAAAGAAACATATTCCTGAGTGATTATTTCCAACTTTGATGTATAACGGCTTTTTTGTTAAATGTCTAGTTCCAGCTTTTATGTTAAATGCATGCACTGTTGGGCAGGTTAATCTTTTATACAATTGTTTCTTGTCATCTGCATTTGAGACTATGCCACACCTTGCAGAACTTTGTGTTTTACTGAAAACCCTCAAATAAAAATACACACACACACACACTACCCCTCTAAAACCATACTGAAGGGGGTATTGTCCTTGATGATTGGTCTAATGAAGGCTGAGTGCAATAGAACAATGACATCCTTACACATAGTTGCCATGCTCTTGCTTATAACTTGTGCAATGTAGAATGATTTCATTACTACAGTAGGCACATAATGGTTAAAGGACAAGTCACTGTCAACGTACATTTCCAAATCCTTGATGACATAGTCAGCTGTTACGGGTGTATTATCAGTGCAGGAATTGCCAGTGGGGGTCATCTTTCTCAAATATACTATTATGCATTTTTTGGAATTTTTATTTATTTTTATTTTATCCTTTGTTGATCAGGTTAGTTGCACTAGGCTACTGGCCTCTTTTCAGGGCAGACCCAGGCTGTATTTATACTACTAGGGGAAATTTGGCTAGGACATCAAGAAACGTTCCCTACTCATAACTCTGAAAGTAATGAGTTAACGTGCACATCCCATTCCTAGTGCAGTGGTAGATGGGAAGACAGTGTGAAAGAAGTACAGAATGACAGAAGGAATAGTGGCAAATGGGTTCACTATTGTTTGTGCGAACAATATTCTAGCGGCTGCAATGTGCCGAAAAACAGAATGTCGAACGCACAAACAGTTTTGCACCAGATAGTTGACTCCACTTTTGCGAATGCACAACTGCAAAAAAAACATGATAGCTGTATAGGAGTTTGATTTACATCAGCTCCTATACGGCTATCACATGGTGGTTTTGACAACAATGTCGAGTCAAATGCTTCGAGCATTTGGTTCGACATTGTGAATGTTATTTTTTTTTACTTTCGGTATTACCATTAGTTTATTTGAACAGAAAATGTTTTTCCGTTCAAATGAACAATATTAAACCTGGCAAATGTTAGTGAGATGGAAAATTAATTTTGTGGAGAACTAAAAGGTTCAGAAGCTGTTTTTCACTTAAATCCTTGCAAAGATGAGGGAAAACAGCTCTTGTACTTTACAAAAAAATCACCTAAATAGGCATGTCCAAGGGTCAGCTTCTGGTGATTTCCCCTGTCCACCTGGTGAATCTGGGCATACTGGGGCAATGCAACAACTGCCTCATGTACACAGACAACCCTCTCCTCCTTCCACCCAACACTACAACCTGTGAGAGATGCACTTACATAGCTAAACTGGAAGCAAAGCACTCTCCAGCCAAGATTGTGCTAGACAGTCAAGAGGAGAAGGTTAACACCTGCACTTCACCTCAAGCAACACATAGCCCCTCAAAACCCACACTATCAACACCCACACATAGCAACACTAAGCTCACATATGTGGAGGCCCTTAACATTAACCAGCCCAAGCAACAAGGACCTCTGAAGTTGAAACGCAAACAAACACCAATCACAACCAAAGTGACACATAGCTCACAACACCAGTGTGCCACCCAACAACAGCCCCTATAGCAAGACAATGTACCCAACACTTCAGTCATAGGTGACGCTATAGTCAGGCACACTGATGTCCCACTCACCAGGTTGAACAAAGAGAAAATTACAGTCAGCTGCCTGTCGGGTGCAAGGATCCACCACATAATGCATGCACTCAAGTCACTCCACAGCAAGTACAACTATGACTATGTCATTGTCCATGTTAGAGTGAATGACTTGAGATGTACCTCCCTGGACTACATGAAAAGAGACATGGAAGAACTCGCGGATCATGTGGCCGAGGCAGGTATGACCCTAACCCTGAGTAGCATCCTGCCTTCGCCCAGAATGATACCACAGTATAAGGACAAACTGATTGACTTCAGTTGGCTAAGAGTCTGGTGTCATTCAAAGGGATCAAAGACGACATGATCGACAAACCACTATGCTTTGCCAGAGATGGTCTGCACCTGTTGCCCCTGGGATTCAGGTTACTGGCTAAAGCTCTTGCCACCCCTATAGTGCCTTTTTTAGGCATGGTTCAAAAGACAAAACCACCACCGTAATAGATACAAACATGCAAAATCTGAAGGTAATGCTGCTCAATGCTAGAAGTCTAAACCTCAAAATGCACTCTCTCGAGGCACTTCTAAAATGGAGAACATCAATATCTGTGCAGTAACTGAGACCTGGTTCAAAGCTCCAGAGAGCATCCGCTGCAATACCAGGCTTCAACTCTTACCACACTTTTTGGCCACCAAACCAAGATCGAAACACTAAAGGAGGAGTGTCCATATTCACCAAAGATATTCACACTTCCAGGCTAGTTGCACAACACAATGCATCTGAAATCCTCCAGGTTCAACTAACACTAGGTAAGACTGCAATCCATATTGTAGCTTGCTACAGATCCCCCACCATGCCCCAGGATTCTCACTACTCCTTTCTAAACATACTGGAAAATATTAAAATACAACCAAACTATAACTGGGAAAACTATTCGGGTACCAACAGCTTTTCCCAATGGTTCTTGGAATTCATAAATTCCAACACCCTAGATCAACTAATCCATAGTCCCACTAGGGGCTCCAATATCCTAGACCTGGTCATTACCAACATGGGAGATAGATGCTCCACACCAGTGGTCACCCCCTCATTAGTCAGGTCTGACCATAAGCAAATCACCCTTGACATCCACATCCCACCCCCACCCCCCAGTAAGGAAATTTCCGTAAAAAACTTCTCCAAAGCCAACTTCATGCTACTCAAGTCAGAAGTGACAAACTTCATGACACCAATGCAGACAGGAGCTGAAAGTTCGACTGCTGAATCCTACACTAAGGCACTGTATGAGTGCATCCACTTGTGCATGAATCCTGCCATCCCAAATAAAACCAAGAAGCTCTCCTCCCAAAAAAGGAAGCCAATCTGGTAGTCCCCTGCCATAAACAAACTATACAACAGAAGGAAGAAAGTGTTGCAGAAAAGAGGAAAATCCCGGGATGCAAAAAACTTCCTTGTCAGCCTCAGTAAGAAGCTGAGATCCCTCATAAAATCCCCCAAAGCTAGTTACAAAAATAAAATTGCCAAAGATTCCAAAGATAACCACAAGGCATTCTATAGTTATGTCAAGAATCTAAATGGCAATGCTCAAATCCACTCTGAGCTACAACAGAATGGCGTTAAATATACTGATCCCAAGGATATTGCCAATATCCTGGCAGATTGATTCAGTGCTAGCTTCACCCCCCTCTCACCCCCTAAAGGGCCCATCTCAATACCAAAAGACTGCCAAATTCCAGTAATCATGGCCACACAGGTAGAAACCGCACTCTCCAAAGCTATGAATACAGCATCCATGGGACCAGACAACATCATGGGCTATGCACTACAAAATGAACTGGCACCTCACCTAAGTGTCATGTTTAATCATAGCCTCACCTCAGGCTTTGTGCCCACTGAGTGGCGCACAGCTACAGTTATCCCACTCCACAAGGGAGGATCCACCTTGGATCCCAGGAACTACTGTCTCATCTGTCTGATGACCCTGATCTACAAGGGCATGGAATGCATTATCATGGAACTTATAAACAAAGACATTGGCAACCTTCAAACACTGGACTCCACCCAGTTTGTGTTTGTGAAGGGCCAATCTTGTCTCCTAAATCTGGTTGACTTCTTTGAATCAGTCTCCAGAGCTGTGGATGAGCACCAAGGCCTTTGACACCATCCCCCACTCTGGAATCATAGATAAACTTACTAAGCTGGGCATAAATCCCTATGTCACTCAATGGGTTGCCAAATGACTTACTGACAGAACCCAGACTGTAAAAGTAGCCGACTCCAAATCCAGCTCCAGACAAGTGGAGTACCTCAGGGTTCAGTTATGTGGCCACTCTTGTTTGGCATCTACTTCTCTGAAGTACAGGCCAACATTAAGGGACTCTGGGTAACAAAGTTTGCAGATGACTGCAAACTGGGAGCCATTATTGAATCCCCAAATGATGTGGATATTCTACAGAAGGGCCTTACAGAAACAGATGTTTGGTGCCAGAGCCATGGGCTCAAGATCAATGCCAAGCAATGTATAGTTATCCCCTTTGGGAAAAAACATGTACCCGTGAATTACCACATAGGTGGCAGTACACTAAACACCGAAAGTGTGACGACAGACTTAGGGACACAGATGGACAGTGGTCTCACCTTCGATAACTGGGTCTATATTAAATCACCGAATGCTTAAAAAAGTGAACGATGATTAATCAAGCCTATGTAAGTGAAAGCTTACAATGTCGAAGTGTCAGAACAGCAATTTTTTTTCCATGGAAAAAAAAAAATCGCTGTTCCAACAAAAAATAAATAAAAATAAATTTCAAACATTACATTAAGTGGGGGGCTTCGCCCAAACACCCCCCGATGTGGAGGGCTGTGCCCCCCCTACTTAAATATACCAACTCAGAGACCGCACTACAGTGCTGAAAACAGCAAAGTACCGAAGGGGCCAAGCAAATTCTTTCCCAGGGAAAGAATTCACTTAACAGCTGCTTCGATATTTTGCACTTTCAGTCTTTTAAGTTTGACCAAGATGCGTTCGAAAGAATGCATCTTCGGTCTTCTGATATAGACCTCGATAACCACATCGCTACAACAGTCAGGAAATCCTATGTGGCACACCTCATCACTAAGGGCTTTTCATCCAGAAAAAAGGAGGTCTTTGTCCCACTCTTCTCATCCCTCATTAGACCCATTATAGAGTACAATGCCCCGTTTGGTATGTAGCTCACAAGACATCTGCAACAGCTGGAAAGGCCACAGAAATATCTCACTAAATGAATCACAGGCCTAAAGCAGATGCCCTGTGCTGACAGTCTAAAAAAAAACTCCAGCTATACTCTGTAGCATATCGTCTACTTAGAGGCAATCTCTGCTTAACATACAAGGCCATGTCAAACCCTGAGCTGTTGGACATACTCCACTTAAAGAAATCCCAATCCCTCAGAGCCACACGCTCCAGGGATCTAAACCTTGTCATCACAATAAACAAATGCTGGAGTGATAGGTTCCTCACCCAGAGACTCCCCATACTCTGGAATAGACTGCCCATACATGTCAAGCAGAGCGCCTCCTTGGGCCTTTTCAAAAGGAACCTTGCTGATTGGATGGGAGATAGGAAATTCACTCCGGGGATCACGTCAGTCACCCTGCTAGGCAGCGGTCCAGGGAAGTAAATATTGTGGGAAGAAATATCCAGGGAATTGTTATGGCTAGGCTTGTATAGGGCCTAGGGCCAATAGCCTAGTAGCAACCTATGAACCTGACACTGAGAAAGAGAAATCCAGGAACGATGGAGTTGTTGTTACAACCCTCCAGCTGGGAGGGTTTTGGGATGATGTATTATGGAAGATGATTGAACAGAGTGACCCTGAAAATGGAGTACACATTTCTTGAGATATAATGGATAATATACAGCAAGAAGAGAGAGAACTGATTTCGAAGGATACTACAGGACAGAAAAACAAGTTGTATGCAGACTGTTACAGAAGATTCTGTAGACAGGAAAGAAAAAAAACAGATGATAATATGAAAACTAATTTGCAAGAATTCAAAACAGAGGACAAGGAACTGAATAGGTAGAATGTTTCCAACAAAATAATGATTCTACTGGGTGGAAAAGTTAGAGTTAAGAGCATTTATTTAAAAAAAATAGAGATATTTTGTGATGTTATATTTGAGACTACTTATGGCATGAAGTTTTCTATGTGAATATGAAAAGAAAAAAAAAAGACATGATCCCTGGAACTTGCATGAAGTAAAAGCATTTAATAAGGAGACAAAAAATACATGTACAGTTTCAGACAGAAGTGGAAAGAGACTTTGAAAGGGCATTTATGAAAAATGTGTAAAAAGTAATTGACATTACAGAAGTGTAAGATATAGGGGGGTTTGGACTGTGGATGGGAATGTAATGTTATATTAAAGATGGAAAATGATGACATTATACCTATATTAAGAAAATATTTAAGTGAAAAATGAACATAAACTCTTTTAAGTTAAAAAATTTCAAAGTAATAATTTCAGAGTGCTTTCAGTAAATGTAAATAGTATTAAGAATATAGTAAGGAGGATACTGGTTTTGGAATGATGTAATAAATGTGATATGGATGTATACCTATGCCAAATACGATAAATGTTGAAGGAAATAATGGTAAAATATTAAGGGCAGCCCAAAACATGTTTGCTTATTTTATTTATTTATTTTTTTAAAGAAGGACATATAAGTAATTTTGATAAAAAAATGTTATGTATGCAGGGAAGTAAGTCATCATGCAAAAAACATATGAATTGAAATGTTATAGATGCAATGAAATGGGACATTTATAGATGGATTGTAAAAATGAAACAAATATGATTCAAAGTAAAAAAGAGAGAGAATATTGAGCTAAGCGAAAATATACTGGAAGAAGTCAAAGTAGAGGAAAGCTTAGGAAAAGAAGATAAATAGCAACAAAGATGAGATAAAAATGTTCTGAAGTAAGTGATGAGGACATAAACAACAATGACAGGTAAAACATTTGTTGGAAAGAGAATAAAATATAGGAGAAGGAAGGTTAAGGGCATACATAGGAAAAATAAAAAGAAAGGAAATAGTTGATATATATTAAACATTATTTTAGAAAATGGTGTAGGAAAATATTTAAGTGAAGAATGAACATAAACTCTTTTAAGTTAAAAAAATTCAAAGTAATAATTTCAGAGTGCTTTCAGTAAATGTAAATAGTATTAAGAATATAGTAAGGAGGATACTGGTTTTGGAATGATGTAATAAATGTGATATGGATATAATTGTGTTAGAAGGTGTAAGGTTTTTAACATATGAGGAAAGACTGCAAACAGAAAAACTATGGCATGACAATATAATATGGAATCTGGGAAATGACTTTTGCTCTGGAATAGTGATACGTAAAGAGGCAGAGAAAATTTTGGAGGCAAGATTAGCAAGGATGGGAAGATTAACTATTATGGATTTAAGTCAGATTGAAATGAAAAGTATGTTATTTGTAAAGAAAGGGAAAATTTATTTCACCAGATTTTAGATTATGTAATAGTAAAGATGAATATTATAAAGAAAGGAGATTTCAATTGTGATTTAAGGCGAAATTGTAAAAAGAAAGGGAATGATGTTAGAAAATGTTAGAAGTTATGGAATGTGGCAAATTAATTATTTCAAAGAGAAATTTATGGACATATAGACGGGGTAGACTTAAATCTGAAATTGATTACTTAGTCCTTCTGATATTATAAAATATAGCAGAAGGAGAGATGGTTGTAAAAGGATTTTCAGATCATTTGGCAAAATGGATACAGGAAAGGAAGTTAAGAAAACAGAAAATGAATAAAAAGGATATTTATTTATTTTTTTTATTTATCATTTGTTGACCGGGAAAGTCCGACTAGGTTCCACAGAGCCTGTTTTCAGCGGAGGCCCGGGGAGAAATGCTCCAGATGCATGTCTTTGGAATGTGGGAGGAAACCGGAGTACCCGGAGGAAACCCACGCGAACACAGGGAGAACATGCAAACTCCACAGAAGGCACCCCAGCCGAGAATCGTACCGGTGAACCTCTTGCTGTGAGGTGACAATGTTAACCGCTGCACCACTGCGCCACGGATAAATGAGAAAACATTGAATTAAAGGGGAAAATAAGTATTACAGTTCTATAAGAATCATATTATTATGATTTTTTAAATAAAAATGGTCTGAAAGATGAATTGCTTAAAGAAATATAAAAAATGTTTTTTTTTTTGCATTGTCGGAATGATGCAAGAAAGAAAAGAATGGAGAAATACGTAAGATGCATTGGAAGCGTCTAGATTATGTTGCCGAAAGCTGTTTACAGCGAATACAGCAACATCGACCCATACACAGCAAAAACTCACGCGAATGGCCAGATCAGAGATTTTTTTCCCTAGGGAAAAAAATCTGCAGACCAGCCAAACATGATACACCACCTAAATCACTACAAAGTGACGGACTGTGCCCACCACACCCCTCTTAACTAAATATGCCAACGCTGAGATCGCACTACAGTGGAGTAAAGGGCAATTTCACTGTGACAGCCAAGTGATTTTTTGCCCCTAGAAAAAAATTGCTGACCTAGCCGTTCGCATTAGTGGGTTTTTGCTGTTTATGGGTCGATGTTGGCATATTTGCTGTAAACAGCTTTTGGCAACATAATATAGACCCGCGTTGGATGACTTAGAGAATGATGAAAGAGAGTAGTATGATAAAGAAAAAGAAATATACAGAAGGAATAAAAAAAATTATTTAAGCAAAGATATCTTTTTACAACTAAAAAGAGAATAGGTATTAGTGTATCTAAAATAGTGAAGGAAGACAGTTATGCAATGAGAGAAATGAAAGATATAAAAGGAGAGGTAAAAAAAACACAGCAACAAATTATAAATATTGTGGTATATTGTGACAGATGTTATGGAAGCAAAAAAAAAAAAAATATATATATATATGGTTCCCTATTAGAAGCCTGAAACACTATAAGCCTGAAAGTCAAAATCCTGAAAACTATAGACTGAAAATGCAAAATCTCGAAAGTGCAAAATCCTGAAAGTCAAAATCCTGAAAACACAAATAATGCTAATATGTCACTATAAAGACACTAATATCTACCAACTGACCCTGACCCTAACCCTAACCCTAAGGTCCGTCACTATCGCACACTCACCTGACCCGCGCCCTAACCCTAACTCACTTAAACCGCCCCTAACCCCAATATTTATCACTATTGCATACATGCCTAACCTGCGCCCTAACCCTAACTCACTTAAACCGCCCCTAACCCTAACATAAAACCAACCGCACACTTACCTGGACCCAACGCATGACCTAACACCACAGGGCTAACAATAGCAAA